>NW_027514495.1:900000-1004558 GCF_048772815.1 Callospermophilus lateralis | reverse complement strand
TGACCTCCATCAAGTGAGAATAGGGATTCTTTGAGTGAAATGAATTTTTCCAACTTACAGAGGCTAGGCTATAGGTGCTTGGGTTTTCCATGACTCCAATTCAAATAAAGATTCTAAACCCCACGGTCAGTTGGCCTCAAATTGGAGAAGTGGACCTGAATTAATGACAGGAGTATTTGATTACTCCAGGTTCACAGCAAGTGTCCAGGCCACCCTGACTTTAGGCAAATGAGAGGAAAGGGAACATATTTTGGACACTGTCTTGGTCTGCGCACCTCATGGAAACCACCAGCCAGTGGTTATGATGAGTGTCTATATAAAAGAAGATGAGGGCCATATGTGAGTGTTTTTGTTTTAACTGTGGTCATTTGTGTGGTGGTTGGAAGAGATGACTTTGTCCACCTGGGCTTGAACTCTGGTATGATTCCCCTTAGAGACTGAGTTTTAGAACTGACCTCAGAGAAGTATTGCAATAAATAGTGTTGCAATTTTAGGAGGGCATGCATGAGAATCGCCCTTGGAAAATGAGATCTATTCCCAGGATGGCTTTCCACAGAGCTTGGGAAATCTAAGCCACGATATCCCAATATTTTATTCTTAAAGACTTTGCAGCCATAGTTGAGATTCCAAACACTCATGGACCTCACATTTTAGACCTCAATGGTCCTGGATTCATGTGACCTTTTGGCCACTCTTTGGAAAGGCTTGCCTGTGAGAGTTCTCCAGAGCTTTCATTTAAATGAGCTTCCTCACCATTTAATGGTTCCTGAATGAATTGAAACCCACAGTGCCTCAAACTTCATCTTTGAAAAATGGTGATATAAATACCACGAAACTTTTGAAATTCCCATGACCAGGTGGCACTGGAGAACCTGTGGATGTCCGGTTGCTGATCATGAGTGTACCAGACAGGGCCTTGATTGACTGGGTTTCGTGATAATGGTGTAGAACAAAGATGCCAATAAGTTGGAGCCTGCTGAGTGTGAGTGTAGAGCAGTGGACTGTAGGTGTGTGAATAAATATTTTTGGTAGGACCACCTGGATCTGCCATTGGCTTCCAAAGACATGTGACTTGCATGGTGCAGGCAGCAGATCCTTATATGTAAAGGCATCTTGTTATATGGAGAGGTTTCAGGGCAATGTTCAGAATCAGGTTGCTATAGTCAAGGGGAAAACTATTTGGAATAGAAGCATGGTTTGTACATTCTCTTGGAGACCTTGACAAACCACACGTGACAGAACTCCCTCCAGCATTTTGTCCCAGTTCAACTCCTTGTATTTCGTGAAGCCAATGTCAAACTCCCAGTGCAGCAGTAAGAAACACCACTAAAAGTGGAGGATGACCAACTGACTTCACAGACAACACGGGGAGACACTTAGCTCCCAGTGGCCACAGTTTACCGACAAAGAGAGAATTCATAACTGCTGTCTCATGTTCATTAGAAAATAAGTAACCATGTCATCCAGGTCACATAACTGCAGACCCAGATTTGATGGGGTCACTACAAATGAAGCTAATTCTCCTAACAATTACATATATTTCATGTGCCCAACCTCAGAGGAAGTTTCTCAAGAAGTCTTTAGGCCAGCACAGCTCCATGTTTGTGGAGTTTTTACTCTCTCCCTTACTTTTGGAAACTGTTCTACCACCTCCAGTGTTGTGAACTCCTGAGCATTTTCCATTCCACATACGTATTCACATATTTTCTAACTCCTCTCAACTAATTGTGTCTTACTTGGAGCAATGGTTATGTCAAGGCTTCGTTCTGGATGAGAGTGGGAAGATTTTTGTGTAGCACATGTTTGCATACACATTAGATTCATTTTCCTATTTTCCATTTGAAATACTGAATCCCTGACACTAACCCATACCCTACTAGACTCTGACTACTAATCTTAATATAATGGAGAAAAAGAAACCTAACTAAATAGAAATACAGGCCTTTCATAGGAAGCATGGTGTATGCTTGGATTTGCCTTCTGCTTTATCAAGAGTATGTGTTATAAATCTAGTCAAGTTTTCATTGTAGTATTTTTCCATGAGCTTTTAAAGTTAACATATATGTAAATTCCTGTCTCTCTTTTTCTGTAGCCTATTGAGTACATGTATTTTTTTAAGCATATATAGTATCCTACCTGGTAACACACGTATATTCTTGTGAGCTCACTGACTTTGGATATAAAAATTGTGAGAAGAGATTACTTCCCCTAAATACTGATGGAACTGAAAATTCAACCTATGGGTGAGCTTCCTAGTGAAAAACATTATACATAAATCCATGTTCAGTAAAATGAATATTTTTGGATATGTGGATGTATTATATTTCGTGATGAATTTCGATTGGCATATATATTGCTAAATATTAATGTGTGTGTGTGTGTGTGTGTGTATATATATATATATATATATATATATATATATATATATATATACTCTCCAGATTTTCCAAAATATGAAATAAGTGTGTCTTATTATACATTCCCTAAATTCATTCATGTTCCTGTATGAGTCAGTCTTTCTTGGTACCTACAGATGTGAGGAAGGCCAAATGCAAGAAAGCTCTGAAGCGGGGCTATTCCTGGGAAAGCAGGTAGTGGCTCACCGCTGGCTCCTGACAACTTCACAGAGTTGGCCAAGGAGACCAGATCTGAGACAGGACAGGCCATTTTGGGGGAACATAGTATGGCCCAAAAGTCAGAGGACACTCTGGATAGTCACAGACCTACTTGGGGGAAGGAGGTGCCTTTGTGGGTGTGGGTGTGGGTTTGTGGTTTTGTCTAATGTTCTGAGAATAGGTAAGAAAGGCGGTTTGTTTAGTTTGGAGTGAACTGATTCTAGTAAGTCATTTAACACGGCGAGTGTTTCTAGGTCTGTGTATCCCACCGTGTACGTGGTTGTAGACTTTAGAAAACAGAAAGCTTCAATTGATGTGTCCTGTGTAGTAGAAAGCTTCCCAGCATTCATACTTCCCAATTTATGAATGGACTGCGGCTTGCCTTATCAATGAGCAACCCCTGATATCTTACTAAGTTTCTGGTTTTTTTTCTGAATCCTGGCCACTCTCCAGAATAGGCTCATGATATTGTGTCCAAGATATGTACCACCTCCAAACTCAGTGACATGGCCATGTACTTGATAGCTGAAGGGAATGGCGAGCGTCCCAGAAAACTCAGATATCTGTGATCAGGAAAAGTCTCAGTGGAGAAACACTGCTTTGGGCCTTTTGCTTACCTATTTTTCTGTTTCCCTGAATGTCAGGATGATCTTTGCCTCAGGCCACCCATTGGGAAGCATAAAGAAAACAGTTTTCAAATGCAAATGAATGGGCATCACATGTGGCTCTTTGCTTAATTGCTTTGGAAAGGAATGTGTCTGAATCAGGCTATAGGTCCTCTGTGAGGCTGTGGCTTAGATTCTCAGCACCTGATGCATCTAAAGAAAGATCCCATGTGTGCATCATAAACTACATTGGCTAAAAGAGCATTCATTGTGGAAGAATTCTCTCGCCTTTCTCTGTAAGGTTCCTGACCTCCATCAAGTAAGGATACGAACTTTGGTTCAAATAAGATCTTCAAAGCCCTGCAGAAACTAGCCCATAGTTGCTTGGGTTTTCAACTGAATCCAAATCACATGAAGAATCTATACCTGGTGCTGGGGATGTGGCTCACGCCCTAGCGTGCTCGCCTGGCATGCGTGCGGCCCGGGTTGGATCCTCAGCACCACATAGAGACAAAGATGTTGTGTTCGCCAAATACTAAAAAAGAAAAGTATTAAAATTCTCTCTCTCTCCCCGTCTTTCTCACTCTCTCACTCTTTCTAAAAAAAAAAAAAAAAAAAAAAGAATCTATACCTGACAGTCAGTAGGCCTCATATTGGAGAAGCAGAGCAGTATTAACAGCAGGCCTATTTGATCATTCCTGGTTCCCAAGATGGTTGTCCAGGCCAACATGTCTTTATGCAAATGAGGGGCAAGGGAGGTTATTTTGGACACTGTCTTGTGCTGCACCCCTCATGGAAAACTCCAGCCAGAGGTTATGATGAGTGTCTGTATGGACGAAGATGAGGGCCATGTGGGAGTGTTTTGGTTTAAATTGTGGTCATTTGTGTGGCAGTTGGAACAGATGCCTGGGTCCACCTGGACTTGAACTCTGGTGTGATTCCCCTTAGAGAATGAGTTCTGGAACAGACCTCAGAGAAGTACTGGCATAAATTGTGTTGGGATTTTATGAGGCCACGCATGAGAGTCACCCTTGGAAACTGAGATCTTGGCCCAGGGTGGCTTTTCCCAGAGCACTTGGAATCTCAGCCAGGATATCACATGATTTTATTCTGAAAAACTTGGCAGCCATAATTGAGAGTCAAAACACACATGGACATCACATTGTAGACCTCAATAGGCCTGGATTCATGTGACATTTTGGCCACTGTTTGGGAACCTTCCTGTGAGGGTTCTCCAGAGATTTCATTGAAATGAGCTTCCTCACCATTTAATGGTTCCAGAATAAATTGAAACCCACAGTGCCTCCAACTTCCTCCTTGAAAAGTGGCTAGATAAATACCATGAAATTTTTAAAATTCCCATGACCAGGTGGCACTGGAGAATCTTTGGATATCCTGAGGATGATCATGAGTATACCAGTCAGTGCCTTGATTGACTGGTTTTTATGAAGATGGTGCCGAACAGAGATGCCAAGAAGTTGAAGCCTGCTGAGGAGTGGGCATAGAGCAGTGGTGGGCAGGTGTGTGATAAAACATCTGTGGTGGGGCCATGTGGATCTCCCATTGGCTTCCAAATGCCTTGTGACAGACATGGTGCAGCCAGCAGTCCCTTCAATGTAAAGGCATCTTGTTATATGGAGAGGTTTCAGGGCAATGTTTAGAATCGGGTTGCTATGGTCATGGGGGCAAGCTATGTGGAATATAAGCCTGGTTGATGCATTCTTCTGCAGACCCTGACCTACCACACGTCACATACCTCACGCACTGGGTAACAGTTGAATTCTTTGTATTTCGTGAAGCAAATACAAAAATTCCATTTCAGCAGCAAGAAACACCACAAAAAGTGAAGGATGCCCAAATGGCTTCACAGTCCACATGTGGATACACTTAGCCCCCCGTGGCCACAGTTTACCCTAAAAGAGAGAATTCAACATTGCTGCCTCAAGTTCATTGGAAAATAAGAAACCATGACCTCCAAGTCACATAGATGCAGACCCAGATTTGATGGTCTCACTACAAAGAAAGCTAAAATTCTCAACAACAACATATATTTCAAGTGCCCAACGTCAGAGGCAGATTCTCAAGAAGTCTTTAGGCCAGCAGAGCTCCATGGTTGTGGAGTGTTTACCCTGTCCCTTACTTTTGGAATCTCAGAAGGGAGGAAGATACACCAAGCCAATTGACGGCTCCTTTTGAAAAAATTGTACCACCAATGACATCATCAGCAAATATAACCCAACACTACCACAAGTTGCTGCACAAACAGATAGTTTACAATGCATACATGTGAGTTCACAATGTGTCCAGGCAAGTTCTGCAAGCAGTTCAGTGATGGCTATTGCAGAAGCTGTAGATTGGTTTTATCTTTGATTTCACCAGCACTGTGACGAAGATAGAAATTCTGGCAATAATGGCTAAAGAAAAAAATTATGTAACATTCCAGAAAACACTGAAAGAAAACAATTTTCTTAACAATTTACATTGTCTTGGAGAGAATTATTAAATATAATGAAAAGGAAATGTGAAAGAAAACAAACAGATCTGTTAACCTCCTTTTTTGTTCACATTTTAAAACAATCCTCAACAGCTGTTTACCCAATTTAAATTAAACCATTTAAATAATGTGAATAAAAAAATATTTGGATCAATTTTTTCATGAGCCCTCATCATATATGATATATGGACATATGAACATTCAAACATATAACACAAAACACAAGTGTGCACACATAATATAATACATACAACACATAACCTAATAGTAAAGGCCTTATAACTTTTTACATGTGAAATCTCCATTGCAATGTTTAAAAACTCTATTGTCAAAAAATAGAACTGATCACCAAAACATTAAACTAGGTATGTATGAGCTCAAAAAAACAAAATAAAATGTGGGAAAAGGCAATAATAAAATAGATATTGAAAAAAGCATCCTGGTTCTATCTTAGATGTAAGGGTAGCCAAACTGGAAATTTGGATATCAGCTGATATAGACTTGAGTCAAATCATCTTCTTTTTGTTCTGTAGAAATCGCTTCAGTTAATCTCTCTGGAATCCAAATCGGCTGTTGTTCTCTCTGTGGAAACACACAAACAGGCCCCTGGCTCCAGACAATCATTGGGTCAGGACCTTGGTTAATCTCTCTGGAATCCAAATCGGCTACTGTTTTTCCTGTGGAAACAGACAAACAGACCCCCTACTCCAGACAATTACTGGGTCAGGACCTTTCCATTGTCCTGTTAGAATATCTTTCCAAAAAACCTTGGGCTTATGCACATTTTTTGGACACATATGCCTTTCCCCAGCACTAAGTCCTGATGAATCCAAATTTTAAAAGTTTAGAATAAAAAGGGTTATTTTAAGTTTGTCTTTGGGGAATATATACCCTTTCCCAATTGCGTCTTTTTTGCTTTAATAAGTACTTTTTAATAGTTTGATGAGCTTTTTCAACTATGCCTTGTCCCTGTGGATTGTATGGGATTAATGTTATATGAGTAATGCCAAATGATGATCAAAATTGTTTAAAAGAGGTAGAAGTATAACCAGGGGCATTATCTGTTTTTAACTGTTTGGGAACGCCCACAGTGGCAAAATTTTGTAAGCAATGAGTGATAATATCTTTAGTTTTTTCTTCGGCATGAAGGGTGCCCATCAAAAATCCAGAAGAAGTATCAACTGTAACATACAAATATTTTAATTTTCCAAATCCTGGCAAGTGTGTGATGTCCATCGGCCAAATATGATTAGGTATCAATCCTCTAGGATTGACTCCAAGATTAACTTGTGGTAAAAAGGTCACACAATTTTGACATTGTTTTATTATTTGTCTAGCTTTTTCCTTAGTTATTTTAGAAGGCTTTTGTAAGGTATTAGCTTTGACATGGAACTTTTTACGAAAATTTATAGCTTCTTCTAGTGTAGAGAAAATATGTATGTCATGTGTACTTTTATTTGCTAAATCATTGCCCAAACTGATGGCTCCAGGCAATCCTGTATGTGCCCTGATATGTCCTATAAAGAATGGATCTTTTCTGTCCCAGATTATACTTTGTATAGTGGAAAGCAAGGAGAAAACAGTAGAGGAATGGGAAATCCTACCAGCATCTTCAAGGCATACTATAGCATTAACTATATGCTGACTATCAAAAATAAATTAAATACAGAATCTTTAAACATCACAAAAGCTTGTAATACTGCATTAAGCTCTACATTTTGAGCTGATTGTTTGGGTACTAGAAATGTAAAAGTTTGATCAGGTGTAACTATTGCTGCTGTACCATTATTTGATCCATCAGTAAATATATTTGGAGCATTCATGATAGGTGTTTTTCTTGTCAATTTTGGAAAAATTACAGGATGCGATGACCAAAAAGACAATAAAGGATTAGATGGTAAGTGATTATGAAATGAAACATTAGATTTGCACATGATTATTGCCCAAGTATTTTACTCATTAACTAACTCATCAATTTGATTCAGAGTATGTGGAGTAATAATTTTATTGGGAGCAATCCCAAGCACTCACTTTGCTGCTTTTATTCCTTTGGGTATTAATTGTCCTATAGCCTCAGGGTACCTAGTAAGAATAGTGTTAGGAGAATAAGATAAATGTATCTATAATAATGGACCTTCTTGCAAAAATACTCCTGTAGGAATATTTTTTGTTGGTAGACAATAAATAATAAAGGCAAACTTATATCAATTCTATCCAATTGCATATTTTCCATATATGTTTCAATGATTTTTAATGCCTTTCTTGCTTCAGGCGTTAACATGTACGGTGAATTGGGATATGATGGAACTTTTAGGATATCAAATAAATATCCCAACTCTCCTTTTGGTATACCTAGATAAGGCCTTATCCAATTTATGTCTCCTAATAACTTTTGAAAGTCGTTATGTGATTTGAGTTGATCTACTTGTATTTGAATTTTTGGTGGCGGTACATGGTTGAGGATAATAGAACACCTAAATAATTAATTGGAAAATTTAATTGTACTTTATCTATTGCTATATCTAGATTATTTTTTAATAAGTTTGTAAGTGTGGCATAACATTCTAGCAATGTGTTTTTAGCTTTGTGTGCTAATAATACATCATCCATATAGTGAAATATTTGTAGTTCAGGATTTTGATTTCTAAGTGGCTTGATTACTTTGTTAAAATAAATTTGACACATTGTTGGGCTGTTAGCCATCCCTTGAGGCAGTACTTTCCAGTCATATCTCTGATCAGAACCTTCATGATTCAGTGCAGGGATAGTAAATGCAAAACGTGGACTATCCTCAGGATGAATTGGAATTGAAAAAAAAAAAAACCCTCTAATATCTATAAGTAATTTTGTTAAACCCTCCTCCTATGGGCAATTTCTTTTAAAATGTCCTGTTTGTTCACAATTGTAGCATGTTCTTGGCCTGGCATCTAATGCCTGTTTTAGTGCAGCTGCCACAATTTGCCCTTCTTCATTAATGTCTCTGGCATCTAAAGCCTGTTTTACTGCAGTTGCCACGACTTGCTCTTGTTCATTAATGGCTCTACATAATTTAATATATGTGTTTAAATCTTCATGTTTCCATGGTCTAATTATATCTCTGCACCAACTATTCGCTTGCTCATAAGCCAGTTTTTTTAGTAATAGCATTGCTTGTTCTGTTTTCCCAGAACCTCTGGTACCTGTTTGAATAAGCCTATCGACAAATTCAGCATAAAGTTAATTAGCTCCTTGTATTACTTTAGATAATTGACCTTGTAAACCTCCAAGTCCTTGTAAAGTCTCCCATGACTTAATTGCATCTACAGCAATTTATGCACATACACCAGAATCATATGCAATTTGTTGCTGCTGATCCTCATAAGGTCCCTTTCCTAACAACATATCTAGATTTCTCTGAGGATAACCAGCTGCTGCATTTCGCATAGCCGTCTCCTTGCAAAATTCCTCATTGTCAACCTTCCATAACAGGTATTGTCCTCCATTTAGCACAACTTTACACATATTAGCGCAATCCGCTGGCTTCATGTTCAAGTTGTTAATGGTTTCGACCATGCTTACAGTGAAGGGTGCTTGAGGACCATAGGTTGTTACAGCCTCTTTTATCTGCTTCACTGTTTTGAAATTTAAAGCATGGTAAACTCGCTGCCCTCCTACCTCAAATATAGGGCATGTTAATATTTGAGATCTTGTCTCAGGATCCCAACTATCAACTGTGGGGGTTGGGGGCTTCCCAGCATATGGAGGTGGCCTTGTTAGTTGGACACTTACGTCCTCTGGTGATAGAAAAGTATTAGTAGCAGTCTCCTGTAGAGGTGGTTCTGTTGGTTGGACACTTACACCCTCTGGTGATAGAAAGGTGTTAGTAGTAGTCTCCTGTTGTAAATTTCCCCCTGATGGCTTTTACTGTTTCACACTTTCTTTCTCTGTCTGACTAGCTTGAGAGGCCTTCTCTTTTACATGATTTTTTTCCTCTGTCTGACTGGTTCGAGAGACCTTCTCTTTTACTTGAATTTTTTCCTCGGTCTGACTAACTTGAGAGACCTTCTCTTTTACTTGAATCAATATGTCTTCTCCTTCCTCTACCATTGTCTGAACTAAAGGCTTTTGACTAAACAAACAAGATACGAAAGTCCACAATGGCAATGTGCCAACTGGCAGAGTCCCTGGGCTTTTCTTTTCTATTCTTTTTAAATCTTCACCATGATGGTTCCATTGTGATATATTTAACAACTCCTCCTTAAAAAGCCATGGGCTACATTTTTGTATTGTATCAACGTATGCCCTGACTGCTCTTAATTTTACTGGGATGCCTCCTTCCTCTAACAATTTACTTAACACTTTTTCAGTTTGTTTTTTTTTCTAATTTCTGATGCCATATTTCTACTATAATACAACCCAACAAGATAACACCAAACAAAACAGAGATAGAATGAAATAAAAATGGAAAAACAAAATATCATTATAGCCTTTCTCTCTATCTGTTCCTCAGACACAAATTGTTTTTCCTCAGATGTGAGCGGTTTTTCTTCCGTCTCACTCGTCTCCAGGGACAGGCAATTTAAAGCAAATGTGAAGCAAAACAAAAGAGGAATCTTAAAATGGCTACCCATCCTCTTGTCCTGCCCTCAGGGGCAAGCAGTTTACCTTATCAGTTACCCTCAGTCGCTCCCCATGCGAGCCACCAAATGCTGCAGTCTGGCTGGGCACAATCAGGAGCCACTTTTCAAAAGAAAGCAACTTTATTTTTAGAACCACACACACCAAGCAAAAGAGCCTCTCAGGAAAAACCCTCAGAGCCCCAACTGTCACCACCGGCTTCCCACAAGCCTTTCCCTCCCACACAAGCCTCTCTCCACTTCCCACAATCCTCCTGCTCTTGAGGCCGATTGGCTGGGTCACGTGTGGAGTCAAAAAAGTCCCCAAATGGGCAGCTCTGTGATCTGAAAAGGCAGGGAAGCAGCCCAATGAGCATCACCGCAGAGGAGCCAATCAGCTAGATGTTGCTGGGGCCGCTGTGAGCCAAATATCAGCTGGCAGTCTGAAAGGGTGGGGAAACAGCTCAATGAGCATCTCCAATGAGCATCACCGAGGAGGAGCCAATCAGCTAGATGTTGCTGGGGCCACTGTGAGCCAATCATCAGCCGGCAGCTGAAAGTTTGCAGGCAGCTGGAAGTTTGCTGGGCCCCTTAGGCTGCAGCTATGAACAGGAGTTGTATGCACCATTCACTGAAGGTAGTTTTCAGTACTAGGAAACAAATATGTATTTCAGGTGGATGAATATTTCTGACAATAATCTGGTGAAAAGTTGATTATAAATCCACATACTTGAACATGAATGAATTTAGGGAGTGCAAATAAGACATATATATTTCATATTTTGAAAAATCTGTAGAGTGTGTGTGCATACACACACACACACACACACACACACACACACACAGATATTAAAATGTAGCAACATATATGCCAATCGAAATTCACCATGAAATACACATCATTCACAGATCCAAACATATTCAATTTACTTAACAGGGATTTATGTATAATGTTGTTCTACTAGGAGGCTCTCCCATAGTTTGAATTTCAGTTCCAACAGCGTTTACGAGGAGTGATCCCTTCTCAAAATTTGTATCTGCCAAGTCAGCCACCTCACAAGAATGTAGGTGTGATACCAGCTGGGATTCGATATGTGCATATAAAAATACATGTGCTGAATAGGCTACACACAAAGGGAGACAGGAATTCACATATTTGTTAACTTTAAAAACACATGGATATCTATTTCAATTAAAAATAGACTGGATTTATAACACCTAACCTTTATCATGCAAAAGGCAAGTTCAAGAATACACCATGCCTCTTCTGAACTGCTTGTATTTCAATTCTGATTTGGTTACTTTTCTGCATCATATTAGAATTAGTAGTCAGAGTGTAGTAGGGTATAAGTTAGTGTCAGGGATTCAGTATTTCAAATGGAAAATTGGAAAATGAATCCAATGTGTATGCAATATGTGTTACACAAATAACTTCCCACTCTAATTCAGAAAATGGCTTGAAATAACCTTCGCCCAAAGAAAGACAAAATTAGAGGAGAAGAGTCAGAAAATCTCTAAATACATATATGGAATGGAAAATTCTCAGAAGTTTAAAACTTTTGAGGCTTTAGAGGAGCTTCCAAAACTTAGGGACAGGGTAAAACTCCACAAACATGGAACTCTACTGGCCTAAAGACTTCTGGAGATACTGACAATGAGGTTGGGCACTTGAAATATACGTTGTTGTCAGGAGCTTTAGCTTCCTTTTTAGTGAGAACATCAAAGCTGAGTCTGCATCTATGTGACCTGGAGGACATGGTTTCCTATTTTTCAATGAACATGAGGCAGCAGTGTTGAATTTTCTCTTTGTAGCTAAACTGTGACCACTTAGGGCTAAGTGTCTCCCCATGTGGACTTGAAAGCCATTTGGTCATCCTCCAGTGTTCGTGTTATTTCTTGCTCCTGCACTGGGTGTTTTGTATTTGCTTCAAGGCATATAAGGAGTTCAACTGAGACACAGTCCTGGAGGGTGTCCAGTAATATGTGGGGGGTCAGGGTCTGCAGGAGAATGCAACAACCAGGCTTCTATCCAACATTGCTTGCCCCCTTGATCATAGCAACCAGATTGTGAACATTGCCCTGAAAACTCTCTATGTAACAATATGCCTTTATATACAAGGGTGTGCTGGCTGCACCATGTCATTCACAAGCCATTTGGAGCCAGTGTAAGATCCACATGACCCCACCACAGATGTTTTATCACACACCAGCACACCACTGCTCTAGGCCTACTACTCAGAAAGCTCCAACTTACTGACATCTCAGTTCTACACCATTTTCATGAAACACAGTCAATCAAGGCACTGTCTGGTACCCTCATGATCAGCAACAGGACATCCTAAGGTTCTCCAGTGCCACCTCGTCATGGAAATTTCAAAAATGAAGTTTTTGAAATTTCATAAATGAAGTTGAAGGCACTGTGGGTTTCAATTCATTCAGGAACCATTAAATGATGAGGAAGCTCATTTCAATGAAAGCTCTGGAGAACTCTCAGAGACAAGGCTTCCAAAAGAGTAGGCAAAAGGTCACATTGTGGTCTACAATGTGAGGTCCATGTGTGTTTTTACTCTCAACTACGGCTGCCAATCTTTCAGAATAAAATCATGGCATATCTTGGATGAGATTCCCAGTGCTCTGTGGAAAGCCCCCCTGGGCGTAGATCTCAGTTTCCAAGGACGACTCTCATGGGTGGACTCCTAAAATCCAAACACAATACATGGCAATACTTCTCTGAGGTCAGTTACAGAACACAGTCTCTAAGGGGAATCACACCTGAGTTCAATCCTAGGTGGACCCAGTCATCTCTTCCAAACGCCAAACAAATGACCACAATTAAAACCAAAACACTCCCACATGGCCCTTATCTTCTTCCAATAGACACACATAATATCCATTGGCTGGGGGTTTTCATGAGGGGCGCTGTGCAAGACAGTGTCCAAAATAAACTTCCTTGCCCCTCATTTGCCTAAAGTAAAGGTGTCCTGGACACCCTTCCTGTTAACCATGAGTGATCAAATAGGACTGCTGTTAATACTGTTCCAATTCTCCAATTTGAGGCCTACTGGCTCTGGGGTTTAGATTCTTTATGTGAATTGGAGTTATGAGAAAACCCACGCATCTCTGGGCTAGCCTCTGCAGGGCTTTGAAGAACTCATTTGACCGAAAGATCCCGATTCACAATTGATAAAGGTCAGGATCCTTAGAGGAAGGCGAGAGACTTCATCCACAATGACTGCTCTTTTGGCCATTTTGGTTTTGGATACAGAAGAGATTTTTCTTTAGATCCCTCAGGTGCTGAAAATCTAACCACAGCATCACAGAGGGCAAAGAGGCTTATTCAGACCCATCCCATTTCAAAGCAATTAAGCAAAGAGCCACAGGTGATGCCCATTCATTACAATTTGAAAACTGTTTGCTTCAGCCTTCACCAAGGGGTGGCCTGAGGCAATGACCTTCCTGACATTCAGGGCAACAGAACAATAGGTAAGCAAAAGGCCCAAAGCAGGGTTTCCCACTGAGACTCTTCTGGTCACGCTGGTATCTGAGTTTTCTGAGATGCTCGCCATTTCCTTCAGCTATCCAGTACATGGCCATGTCACAGAGTTTGGTGGTGGTACATATCTTGAACACAAAACCATTTGCCCATTCTGGACAGTGCCCACAATTCAGGAAGAAAACAGAAACTTAAGGAGATAGGAGGTGTTGCCAATCGAAAAGTCAAACCGCAGTCCATTCACAAATTGGGCAGAATGAATGCTGGGAAGCTTTCTACTAGACAGGACACATCCATTGATACATTCTCTTTTCTAATGTCGACAACCACGGACACAGTGGGATACACAGACCTAGAAACACTCGCCTTGTCAAATGACTTACTAGAAATAGTCCACTCCAAACCAAACAAACTGCTTTTCCTATCAATTCTCAGAACATGTGACAAAGCCACAAACACACACCCACACCCACAAAGGCAACTTCTTTACCCAAGAAGGTCTGTGAATATCCGGAGTGTCCTCTGACTGGTTGGCCATTATTTGTTCCCCCAAAATGGCCTGTCCTGTCTCAGATCTGGTCTCCTTGGCCAACACTGTGAAGTTGTCAGGAGCCAGGGGTGAGCCACTACCTGCTTTTTCATGAAAGACCCCTCTTCAGAGCTTTCCTGGCATTTGGCCATCCTCATATCAGTAGGTACCAAAAAAGACTTACTCTGTTCTTGGTAAATCCAAATAAGTTAGCCCACTGGGACTGTGACTGGGACTGTCTCTGGATGCCAGGCTTCTTGGATCCCAAGTTCAGAGAGCTCCATCACCAATAAATTAGTTAGTTTACTTCCTTCAGGAACTGAATTATGACACTACCTTGGCAACCACTTTGTTTTAACAGTAGCTTCGAAGGGTCTCATGTGATGGAGGCTGCCTCTACTTCCTGTGACAGTTTCACAAGTTAGAATGGTATATCAACCATAGGCACCTGGGAACAGCTCACCATACAAGCCTCGTTTGGTCCGTCTTCTCTACATAAAGAAGAAAGTGGCTGATTCAGACAAATCCCTTCATTCTGAGCAGGTTGTTTGCCATGGAAGATGACTTTTGCTCTCTCAGGTCCTAAATAGCTGCATACATCTTCTCCAGGGATCATTTCTGCATGGACCTTGAGGTTCTCTGCCGGTGGAAGATCCCCTCTATTTCTGTATTGTAAGACAAACTCTGTCCCTGCTCTTCTGTATAGTTAGATTGAGGGAAAAGTGTATGGTAAGGCTTAATAACAGGTTCGATTTGGCTTAGGAATCATTCTGATTGATGAATAATGGTATTGGGTACCTGTGATATTTACAAGAATATACAAGTGAAATATAAGTATGAAAACAGAAATCTAGGTAAGATATGAAGCCCAGAAGAGCATTAGGCCCTTGATTGGGACACTTAGCTTTGAATTTTGTTCTGCACAGATGTGTCAGATAAATCGATATACCATGGCATAGGACCTTGTACCTTGGATGATTGAATGTTGAAGAGAACATCCAGTCAAACAGGGATAGTCGGTATTATTAGAAAGATAGTTGGTAGGTTTAGGAAGAAGGGTGAGCATAGGATTGGCAGCAAAAGTTCTTTAGCAATTGGGTTTCAGATAGAGAGTGAATGTAAAAGTTAGTATATGTGAAGAGTCAGTCACAATGATGAACTGGGGAAAATATATAGGAAAGCAGATATGAATACAGACATTATAAAATCAGGCAAAGTATAAAGTCAGTGATAGGATTAGGCATTTTTAACAGGGTTGTTGTTGAATATATAATCTAAGGAAGAAACAAATATGTACTCAACAATAGGATTGACATTTGAGAGCATTAGGCAACCTGCACATAGATGTTTTTAGTAATCCATGCTCACTTTCCATTTAGGCTTTCGTACAATCAAAGTGTGACCTTTGCTTTCGTGTCGAGAATATTACTGTGATAAAATGTATATGGACATCAGGTGACATGAGTATTTCTTCCACCATTTCTGTGAGCAATATTTTGAAGACGTATAAATAAGTGTTGGGTGTAAAATTAGGTGTACCTGGAGTCTTTGGATATAGAGATAATGCATGAATTGACCATCCTGAGAATAAATAATATAACTGGTTCCAACTTTAAATAATTTTTTGAATTGATATCTGAAAATATACAGAAAATCTTATATTGCTATACAATCATTCATTCCATCCTGTTACATTCTAATGGTAATATGAGTGTTATGGTTTATCATGAAGAGTGTGTGAGTTTTGCTTCAAAAGTGATTGTGGAAGTCAAAAATAATGTGTTTGGCAAGAAGTCTCATGAAAAGACCAGTCAAGAGACCTGGAGGAATAAATGTGTTCTGAAGAAGGAATTGATTAAACATGAAAAAAAAATTCTTATAAATTTGTGAAACTCTGGATGAAATATATATACTATGAGATATATATATATATATATATTTGAATATATGTAGAATACATAGGTAAAATATATGTATGAAAACAGAAATCTAAGTAAGATTTGAAGCCCAGAAGGGCATTGGTCCCTTGATTGGGACTACTTAGCTTTGAATTACTTTCTGCAAAGTTGTCTCAGATAAATCCATATACAATGACATAGGACCTTGTACCTTGGATGATTGAATGTAGAAGCGAACATCCAGTCAAAAAGGGATAGTTGGTAGTGAAAGTTTAATAAAATAGGTACTTGTCACTTCCTGTGTTTCTGTACGCTTAATAAAACACTGTTGAAATCTTGAGAATTGTTTGCTAATCTTGTTCCCAGAATGTGCTGTCCCCATCTCCCAAACTGCAGATTGTACTCCCTCACCCGGTTAAGCGCTAACCGCCCACTGACCCTTACCCATCAATAAACTTCCCTCCCTGCCCTCTCCAAGAATAGTATATAAGCTCTGCTGAAGCTGTTCTCAGGGCTCTCTGCTCTATTCAAGTGAACTCTGAGCCCCAGCATGCTGGACCCCCAGTAAATCCTTTGCTGTTGCATGTTAAAGTCTCTTGGTTGTCCCTTCCTCTGACACTAGCCCGACCTTTACATATGGAGGTTCCACAGAGATCAAGCAGCGGTGGACGAGAGACCCCCAATGGACCCCCCTCAGATAAGTAAGGCGCCTCTGTCTGGTTTCAGGTTTCATGTTAGGGTTTGGCAAAATGGCTGTCAATGAAGAGTGTGAGCTCTCTCTGATGGTGGCTGACAGTCGTGTTACAGAACCACAGGCCACGTCCCTGGAGGACGCCTGAGAGGACTCGGGAATTTGAGGAACAATAGTCTCCTTGACTCAGTGATATTTTGTTTCGGATTCAGTATTGCCAGTCCATCGGATTTTGCCAGCTACTCAGTCATGGTCTCAGTGTTGAACGTCCATTGCCTGTCTTTATTGTCTTGTCTTGCCTGTGTCATGTGTCTTGCTTTCACTGTTTGTGTATCTCTCATTATGGAACAGAGCACTTCAATGCCTCTGTCCCTGACCCTTGATCACTATACCAAAGTCCGTTTAAGGGCTCAGAATCTCTTTATTTCAGTAAAGCCCCGGATGTGGCAGACTCTCTGTACCTCAGAATGGCCCACCTTTGGAGTCGGATGGCCCCTAGAAGGATCTTTCTACTTCCCACTAATTTATAATTCAGAGATATTGTCTTTCAGCCGTGGCCAGATAGTCATCTGGATCAACAGCCATATATTTTAATTCAGCAGGACCTCTGTAAATTTCCTCCTCAATGGGTCAAGCCTTTCCTTGCCCCTGCCCCCGCAATGACTCCTTCCCCCAGGAACTCACAAACACTCTGCTCCTCCTCCTCCTCCACACTCTGTTTTCCCTGTGTCACCAGATTTGAGTCTACTGGACTCTCCTCCCCCTCCTTATCCCCTGCCCTCATCCTCTAACCCCCAACACCCTCTAAGTGATACCCCTGCTGCTGACTCAGCCTCTCCTCCATTGAAGGAAGCTAAGCCGGCCCAGCGCCCTCCAGGTAATTCCCCTGCAGCACACACAGCACCTCCTCCCATGGAGGAAGCTGGCCCTGCTAAAGGAACTCGCTGGTGGTGAATGATTGAAAACCCTGGAACTCTTGGGATGCCTCCCCTTCGACCCTATGGACCAATGATTGACAATGGCCATTGGGGGAAAATTCAAGCCTACCAGTATTGGCCGTTCTTCTCTTCAGACCTATGTAACTTAAAAAAATAGCAATCCCCCTTTTACCGAGGACCCCACCCGGCTCTCAGGTGTGGTTGAGTCATTGATGTTTTCACACCAGCCTACTTCGGATGACAGCCAACAACTGCTAGGGACTTTCTTCATGACAGAGGAAAAAAAGGGAATTCTCCAGGAAGCTAAAAAAAAATCCTTGGACCAGGTTTGCATCCGACACAACTTACCAACATAATCAAAGCCGGCTTTCCCTTGAACCGACCCAACTGGGACCCCAACACCTTTGAAGGTAGGGAGCATCTGTCCACTTATCGCCGGGCTCTAATAGTGGGTCTCCGAGCAGCCGCTAGTGACCAACTAATTTGGCCAAGGTAAGAGAGATTATCAGGGGCCTGATGAATCTCCCTCTATGTTTCTAGAGAGAATTATGGAGGCATATAGGAGCTATAATCCTTTTTATCGTCAGGCAGAGAATCAAAAGGCATCTGTCACGATGGCCTTTATTGGGCAAACTGCCCTGGATATTAAAACAAAGTTACAAAGCTTAGATTGATTACAAAATATGACTTTGAGAGATTTAGTCAGAGAAGCTGAGAAGGTATACTATAAGAGAGAAACTGAGGAAGAGAAGGGAGCAAATGGAGGATAAAAGAAACAAAAGGCAGAGTAAGGCGTTGACTAAGGTCCAGGTCACAACAACAAATAGGCCAAAAATTAAGAAACAGGGAGACAAGAAGGTATACGTTGGCCCACGACAGAGGCCACCCTTGGCCTCAGATCAATGTGCCTACTCAAACAAAAAGGAAACTGGGCCAAAATTGACATAGAAAACGACAGCCACGCCAGCCAGCCATTCTGACTCTGGAGGATGACTAAGAAAGTCGGGGCTCAGATCCCCTCCCCGAGCTCAGAGTAACTTTTGAAGTGGAGGGGACCCCAGTAAACTTTGAAGTGGATACAGGGGCAATATACTGAGCCCATAAGGCCACATTGGGCCCTCTATCAAATAAAAAATCTCTATTTCAAGGGGCTAATGGCAGTAAATATCGGGCTTGGACAACTAAGAGGACCATGGACCTGGGAAAAGGAAAAATCCATCACTCCTTCCTAGTAGTCCCAGAATGCCTGGCCCCATTGATCGGCGGAGATCTGCTCACCAAGCTCTGGGGGAAAATAAATTTTAACCCTGAAGGCCCTTAAGTGGAATTTCTAAATCTTTCAGTAAAAACTCCAAGAGCCACGGCTCTAACTATGTCAGTAGAAAATGTACATCAACTCACTCACCTTTGTTCAAAGAAACTGCAGGCATTCCTGAAGGATCAAGAACAGAGTTTTCCACTAACAGACTCACAGTGAAGAAAATAACTGAATGGGTAACAAAAGCCTGTCGGGTTCATCAATTGGTAAATGCTTACCCTTCCAAGCTTCCTGTATGAAAGCACATACGAGGAACCAAACCAGGACAATACTGGGAAGTGAACATTACTGAAATAAAGCCAGCAAGGTATCAACTTAAATATCTCCTAGTCTTTGTAGATACATTTTAGGATGCAATGAAGCCTTCCCCACAAAAAAAAAAAGAAAAAAAAAAAAAGAAAAGAAATAGCGCAAATTTTGGTCAAGAATATCCTAGAAGATATTTTTCCAAGATACAGCCTGCCTAAGTTAATAGGGTCTGATAATGGACCGGCGTTCATGGCCCAGGTAAGTCAGGGGTTAGCCAGGACCCTGGGGATTAATTGGAAGTTACATTGTGCTTATAGACCCCAGAGTTTAGGACAGGTAGAAAGAATGAACCAAACCATTAAACAGACCTTAACAAAATTAAGCTTAGAGACCGGAATAAAAGATTGTACTATGCTCCTGCCTTATGCACTGTTAAATGAAGAAAATACTCACTCTGATTTTAGTGTAACCTCACCCCCTATGAAATTCTCTATGGTGCCCTTCCTCCAGTAAGGGACCTAACACCAACTCTAAGACCTTACAATCCCTTCCACACCAGCTTGCTTGACAGACTTAAAGCTCTTGAAAGAATTCAGTGACACCTGTGAAAACAGCTGGCCACTGCCTACCAAACTGGGGACGAGGGGACTCCACATCGATATCAAGTAAGAGACTTTGTCTTCGTAAGACGACATCAGGTGACATCGCTGGAACCCCGCTGGAAAGGACCATTCCAGGTGCTACTTATAACACCTACAGTGGTAAAGGTAGATGGAATCACTTCCTGGATGCATGCCTCTCATCTCAAGCCTGCGCCCTGTCCAGACATTGACTGGAAACTGGAATTGGCTGGAAACTGGAAAAGACTGGTAACCCTTTCAAATTGCACATTCGCCGTGTGGATAAGGCTATAGAGTCTCCACTTGACCACCAGTATTTCTAACCCTCATCACCCCTTTCAGCAGCGATGGCTGATCACAAATCCTACTGGACAAGAAGTTTAATCAATCTTGCATACAGCCCCCTTAGGGACCTGGTGGCCATCTCTCCACCCAGACATTTGTCAGCTGGCTATATGTCTTTCCTATTCAGATATCCCTGAAGAAGAGGATCCCACTAAAATTCCATTAAATCCCTTCCGTATCATATGTAATGGAAACAAACATTATGGATGTAGGGACACGTGAGCCAGATGCAGGTCGCCTAGCCTAGATTACTATGTTTGCCCGGTGAACTATCAAAGCCACAAACAGCCATGGCTGTGTGTGGGAAAAGCCGACTTCTTCTGTAATCAAGGGGATGTGAGCATACAGGGGCTGCACGATGGAACCCAAACTCCTAATCAAATTCAGTACACAGCATTGGCCATATTACCAATAAGATAACCTAAATCGATGGCACCCAGAGGGGTCTCTAGATCCTCAAATTCTGTGGAACCTTTTTAACTTTGGGAAGGACTCAAAGGCGTGAAAAGAGATTCCCCTATGTGGAGGCCTTTTCCGTCCTTCGCTCACATCCTGAACTATGCTTCTCCAATAGATCCTCACCCTCAGCCTTCTGCTCTAGTCTCTCTGCTGTCACTCCCACCTCAACAACCTGATTTCTCCCATCCCGTTACTAGATCAACAACCCAAACATCCGCCGGTTCTCAGACCATTGCCCCCTTGCTGAGGTAGCTGGTACTTAGTTACCACTCTACCCACTCACTCCTCTCTTCTCCTGTCAGCACCCATACGGGGTTTCACCAGGTCCTTTTACCAGCTAACCTAAAGCTCAAAATAGCTGAGAAGACCCCTATCCAAGATGTAATAAAAATTGTCTTTAAAGTTGCTTTGTCATCACTGAAAACAGGTTACTAAGAATTTAAAGTCCCTCACAGGCTTTTTGGATACACACTCCCATCTTCCCCTCTTTTCTACCTGTTCTACTGCTCAAGTTTTTGTTGCTAGAAAATCCCAAACCCCTTTCCCATTATTCTTTTACATCTCTCCATACTCATTCTCAGATCCTCGGAACTGCTCTAAGTCCCGCCTTCCCTCTCTTTCCCCTCTGTTCCACACCCACAGAAAAGTCTTAACTGATCTTCTCCAGATGTCTTCACCATGGCTGACTTTAGGACGTTCAGCAAAAGAGTCCCTATAAAAGAGTTCAGTGTAGACAAACTTCCTGTTTTCATGTGGCCCTGTTCTACTTGGCCACTGGCTAAAACAATCAGTACTTGTAAGCTAGACACCCCCTTACTAGTTTTTCACAAAATATGTGAACAAGGCCTCTGACTTTGAGCTGGGGCTTCAAAGAGATGGCTACATTTCTATGATAAAGAAGTTACCAACTGGCTCCATGGTAACAGCTGGCAAGCGGAAAAAAGAAAGGGATGAAATATCTCTCCCCCTCCCAGGTGTCCTTGAAAAGTTAATTTGCTCAGAACAGAGGAAAAAAACATAAAAAAACTGCTTTTTGTGAATTTCTGCTGACTGTGAACTTCTGAGCACATTCCCTTACATGTTGGGTACAAAATTCTGAAACTTCCTAAACTTGGGGTTCATGGGATTAATTGATTACAACAGAAGCAATGCCCTCTGAATCCGTTTGCAACCAAATAGGACTGTTTCCCTAGCTTTGGTGCTATCTTCGGTGCCTTGTCTTGACTGTTCCTACAAGAGTATAATTCTATATACTTAAACATTTTTATGTTTTCATTAAATGGTCAACAGTGGTGATTAAATGTGTAATGGTGCAGAAGTTACCCAGAGTGCTCTATCATGATGCAGGTTCATTTGAAGATCAAACAGGGGGGCATACAACCCGGTTCCACAGGGAACATATATCCCTCACTTCAGCCATCCTATTAGGAATACGAGTTGCTGCAGGGGAGGTCACAGGAACCACTGCCTTGGTCCATGGTACACAGCAAAATACCCAATTAGAAGCAGCAATAGACCAAAACTTAAAGATATTAGAAACCTCCATCACAGCTTTGTGGGAATCTTTAACCTCTCTCTCTGATGTTGTTTCATACAACAATCGAGGGTTGGACCTCCTCTTCATGAGAGAATGGTGCCTTTGTGCTGCATTGAGGGAAGAATGTTATTTTTATGGCAACAATACTGGAGTTGTAAAAAATTTATGAGTAAAATAAAAGGATGCCTTGAAGAGTGTCAACGAAAGAGAGAGGCCCAAAAAGGGTGGTTTGAGTCTTGGTTCACACAGTCCCCCTGGTTAACTATACGTTTATCAACCTTGGCCAGTCCAATAATAATACTCACATTCTTGCTAACTATAAAACCCTGTTTGCTCAACCATGTATTTTCATTTCTCCAAGCTCAAATTAGACAAGTTAAACTTATGGAAATACCCCACTAGCAGACATAGAATGTGACACCACTCCAATGATCACTTTTATGATTAAAAGTAGCCAGAAGAAGACGTGGGGAATGAAAGGTTAATAAAATGGTACTTGTCACTTCCTCTTTTTCTGTATGCTTAACAAAACACTGTTGAAATCTTGAGAACTGTTTGCTAATCTTGTTCCCAGAATGTGCTGTCTCCAACTTCCAAAATATATAATGTACTCCCTCTCCCGGTTGCATGCAAACTGCCCACTCGCCCTGACCCATCAATAAACTTCCCTCCCTGCCCTCTACAAGGAAAACACATAAGCTCTGCTTAAGATGTCCTCAGGGCTCTCTGCTCGATTCAAGGGAGCTCTGAGCCCCAGCATGCTGGACCCCCAATAAACCCTTTGCTGTTCCATGAGACAGTCTCTTGGTGGTCTCTTCCTCCGACGCTCACCTGAACATTACTTGGATGATTGAATGTAGAAGAGAACATCCAGTCAAAAAGGGATAGTCGGTAGGATTAGGAAGATAGTCGGTATGTTTAGGAAGGAGAGTGAGTATAGGATTTGGAACAAAAGTTTTTTAGCAATAGGGTTTTGGTTAGAGAGTGAATGTAAATGTGAGCACATATGAACCATCACAATGATGAACTGGGGAAAATATGTAGGAAAGCAGATATCAATAGAGACATTACGAAATCAGGCAAAGTATAAAGTGTGTGATAGAATTAGGCATTTTCAACAGGGTTGATTTTGGATATATTATCTTAGGAAGAAACGAATATATTGTCACAAATAGGATTGACTTTTGAGAGCATTAGGCAACCTGGACATGGATGTTTTTAGTAATCCATGTTCACTTTACATTTAGGCTTTGGTAGAAACATAAGTGTGACCTTTTCTTTTTGTGTCCAGAATATTACTGGGTTAAATTGTATATGTAGATCAGGTGACATGAATATTTCTTCCACCATTTCTGGGAGCCATAATTTGAATACGTATAAATTAGTATTGAGTTTACAATGAGGTGTACCCTGTGTCTATGAATATAGAGACAATGCATGAATAGACTATACTGTGAATAAGTAATATAACTGGTTCCACTTTAAATAATGGATTGATTTGATATCTGAAAATATATAAGAAATCTTATATTGATATACAATCATTCATTCCATCCAGTTATACATCTAATGGTAATATTAGGGTTATGGTTTATCATGAACGGTGTGTGAGTTTTGCTTCAAAAGGGATTATGGATATCGAAAATAATGGGTTTGGTAAGAAGTCTCATGAAAAGACCAGTCAAGAAACATGGAGGAATACATGTGTTCTGAAACAGAAAATTATTGAAAGTGAAACACATACCCATAATTTTGCTAACTTGTGGATGAAATATATACTCTATTATGTGCATTACCTGAAGAAATAGTAATGTACCAGTGGCGAATAAGAATGAACATGAAAATACACATCATGTCCCATAGGAATCTACTTGCATTAATGAGAAACTGGGTCAATTATTGTAGAAATATTAGGATATGTATGCACCATTCACTGAAGTTAGTTTTCATTACTAGGAAGCAAATATGTATTTCAGGTGGGTGAATATTTCAGAGAATAACCTTTTGAAATGTTGACTATAAATCCACATACATGAATATGAAAAAATTTAGGGAGTGTATAATAAGGCATATATATTTTATATTTTAAAAAAATCTGGAGTGTGTATATATACACAGAGAGAGAGAGAGAGACATTAAAAAGTAGCACTATATATGCCAATCGAAATTCACCGTGATATATATATATCTTAAACAGATAGAAAAATATTCAATTTACTGAACATGGATTTATGTATAATATTGTTCAACTAGGAGGCTCACACATAGGATGAATTTTCAAATCCCATAGCGTTTAGGTGGAGTGATCACTTCTCATCATTTGTATCTGTCAAGTCAGACACCTCACAAGAACGTATGTGTGATACCAGGTAGTATTCTATATGTGCATATAAAAATAGATGTGCTCAATAGGTTACATAAAATGGGAGAGAGGAATTCACATATTTGTTAAATTTAAAAATACATGGAGAACTATTTCAATTTAAATCGACTAGATTTATAGCACCTACATTTTGTCATGCAAAAGCCATGTCCAACTATACACCATGCCTCCTCTGAACTGCTTGTATTTATATTCTGTTTGGGTTATTTTTCTCCATCTTATTAGGATTAGTAGTCAGGGACAAGTAGGGTATGGGTTAGTGTCACGGATTCAGTATTTCAAATGGAAAATAGGAAAATAAATCCAATGTGTATGCAAATATGTGCCACAAAAAATATTCCCACTCTCATCCAGAAAAATGCCTTGAAATTATCTTCGCCCCAGGTAAAACACAATTAGAAAAGAAGAGTTAGAAAATCTGTGAATACATATGTGGAATGGAAAATGCTCAGGAGTTCACAACCTTGGAGGTGGTAGAGGAGTTTCCAAAAGTAAGGGACAGTGTAAACACTCCACAATCATGGAGCTATGCTGGCCTAAAGACTTCTTGAGAAACTGCCTCTGAGTTTGGGCATTTGAAATATATGTTGTTGTCAGGAGCTTTAGCTTCCTTTGAAGTGAGACCATCAAACCTGGGTCAGTATCTATGTGACCTGGAGGACATGGTTTCTTATTTTCCGATGAACATGAGGCAGCAGTGCTGAAGTCTCTTTGTAGGTAAACTGTGGCCTCTTCGGGCAAAGTGACTCCCCGTGTGGACTTTGAAGCCATTTGGTCATCCTCCACTTTTCGTGGTGTTTTTTGCTGCTGCACTGGGAGTTTGGTATTTGATTCATGACATACAAGGAGTTCAACTGGGACACAGTGCATGAGGGAGTCGTGTAACGTGTGGTGGGTCAGGCTCTGCAGGAGAATTCACCAACTGGGCTTCTATCCCACATTGCTTGCCGCCTTGACCATAGCAACCTAATTCTGAACATTGCCCTGAAAACTCTGCATATAACAAGATGCCTTTTCATATAATGGTCTCCTGGCTGCATCAAGTCAGTCACAAGCCATTTGGACGCCAATGGCAGATCCACATGGCCACATCACAGATGTATTATCACACACCTGCCTACCACTGCTCTAGGCCCACTACTCAGCAGGCTCCAACTTACTGGCATCTCTGTTCTACACCATTTTCATGAAACCCAGTCAATCAAGGCACTGTCTGTTACACTCATGATCAGCAACAGGACATCCAATGGTTCTCCAGTGCCATCTGGTCATTGGGAATTTCAAAAATTTCATGGTGTTTATCTTTCCATTTTTCAAGAATGAAGTTGGAGGCACTTTGGGGTTTCCATTCATCCAGGAACCATTACATGGGGAGGAAGCTCATTTCAATGAAAGCTCTGAGGAACTCTAACAGGCAAGGCTTCCCAAACACTGGCCAAAAGGTCACATGAAGCCAGGCCCATTGAGGTCTACAACGTGAGGTCCATGTGTCTTTTGACTCTAACTATGGCTGCCAAGTTTTTCAGAATAAAATCATGTGATATCCTTGCTGAGATTTTCAGCTCTCTGTGGAAAGCCATCCTGGGCCTAGATCTCAGGTTTCAAGGGCAACTCTCATGTGTGGCCTCCTACAATGCCAACACAATTAATGGCAATACTTCTCTGAGGTCAGTTCCAGAACTCAGTCTCCAAGGAGAATCACACCAGAGTTCAAGCCCATGTGGACCCTGTCATCTCTTCCAACCGCCACACAAATGACCACAATTAAAACCAAAACATTCCCACATGGCCCTCATCTCCATCCATATAGGCACTCATCATAAACTCTGGCTGGAGGTTTCCATGAGCGATGCAGCCCAAGACAGTGTCCAAAATATCCACCATTGCCCCTCATTTGTCTAAATTTAGGGTGGTCTGGAAACCCTTTCTGTGAACCAAGAGTGATCAAATAGGCGTGCCGTTAATACTGCTCTGCTTCTCCAATTTGAGGCCTACTGACTGTCAGGTATAGATTGCTAATGTGATTTGGCATCATGAGAGAAACCAAGCACTTATGCAGGACTTTGAATAACTCATTTGACCTATAGGAATCCTATTCTCACTTGATGGACGTCAGGAACCTAACAGAGGAAGGCAAGAGACTTCATCCACAATGACTGATCCTTATGCTTTTTTGGTTTTGGATGCACACATGGGATCTTCTTTAGATTTATCAGGAGCTGAGAATCTTAGCCACAGCCTCAACCAGGGCCTAGTGTCTGATTAAGACACATCCCTTTCCAAAGAAATTAAGCAATGAGCCACAGGTGATGCCCATTCATTTCCATTTGAAAACTGTTTCTTCAGGCTTCAAAAAGGGGTGGCCTGAAACAAAGACCTTCCTGACATTCAAGGCAACAGAACCATAGGTAAGCAAATGGCCCAAACCAGGGTTTCTCCAATGAGACTTTACTGGTCACACTAATATCTGAGATGTTCCCATTCCCTTCAGCTATCAAGAACATGGCCATGTCACAGAGCATGGAGGTTGTACATATCTTGGACAATAAATCATGAGCTCATTCTGGAGAGTGGCCAGAATTCAGGAAGAAAACCGGAACTTAGGAAGTTAGTAGTTGTTTCCTATCCATAAGACAAGCCACAGTCTATTCATCACTTATGAACGATGAATGCTGGGAAGCTTTCTACTAGACAGGACACCTCCATTGATGTATTCTCTTTTCTAATGTCTAAAACCACGGACACAGTGGATACACAGACATAGAAACACTCGCCTTGTCAAAAGAGTTACTATCAACAGTAGACTCCAAAGCAAACGAACCACCTTTTTTACCTATTCGCAGAATATGAGACAAAACCACAAACTCACATCCACACACATAAAGTCACCTCATTCCCAAAAGTGGATCTGTGACTATCTGGAGTGTCCTCTGACTGGTGGGCCATACTATGTTCCTCTCGAAATGGCCTTTCCTCTCTCAGATTTTGTCTCCTTGGCCAACTCTGTGATGCTTTGAGGAGCCTGCAGTTAGCCACTACCTGCTATCTCAGGAAAGGCCTCTCTTCAGAGCTCAATTGGCATTTGGCCATCCTCAAATCAGTAGGTACCAAGAAGGTCTGAATCTGTACTTGGTAAATACAAACAAGTGAGCCCACTGGGACTGGGACTGGGACTGGCTCTCGGTGCCTGGCTTCTTGCATCACAATTTCAGAGAGTTCCATCACCAAGGAAGTTAGCTAGGACACTTCCTTCAGGAACTGAATGAGGTCACTGCCTTGGCAACAACTTTGTCCTAACCGTTGCTTCCAAGGGTTCCATGAGATGGAGGCTGCTCCTACTTTGTGTGACAATTTGACTTGTTACAATGGTATATCAAAATAGGCACCTGGGAACAGCTCTCCACGCAGGCCTGCTTAGGTCCATCTTCTCTACATTAAGAAGAGAAAGGCTGATGCATACACATCCCTTCGTCCTGTTCAGGTTGTTTGCCATGAAGATGGATTTTGCTCTCTCAGATCCTTCATAGCTGCCTACATCTTCTCCAGGGATCATTTCTGCATCGAACTTTGAGGTTCTCAGCAGTTGGAAGATACCCTACATTCCTGTATTGTAAGGCGAACTCTGTCCCTGCTCTTTTGTAATTTTAGATTGAAGCAACAGTGTATGGTTAGGGTTAATAACAGGTTCGATTTGGGCAAGGAATCATTATGCGGGATGAATAATGGTATTGGGAACCTGCAATATTTATAGGAATATAGAGATGAAATATAAGTATGAAAACAGAAATCTAGGTAAGATTTGAAGCTCAGAAATGCATTGGGCAACTGATTGCGATACGTAGCTTTGAATTACGTTCTAGATACATGTTTCAGAAAAATCGATATACAATGGCATAGGATCTTGTACCTTGGATGATTGAATGTAGTAGAGAACATCTACTCAAAAAGGGATAGTCGATAGGATCAGGAACATAGTCAGTATGTTTCGGAAGAAGAGTTAGTATAGGATTTGGACCAAAGTTCATAAGCAATAGGGTTTCGGTTAGAGAGTGAATGTCAATGTCAGCACATGTGAAGGGTCAGTCACAATGTTGAACTGGAGAAAATATGTAGGAAAGTAGATATCAATAGAGACATTAGGAAATCAGGCAAAGTACAAAGTGAGTGAAAAAATTAGACATTTTCAATGGTATTGAGGTTGAATATATAATCTTAGGAAGAAACAAATATGTAGTCACCAACAGGATGATCATTTGAGAGCATTAGGCAACCTGGACATGGATGTTTTTAGTAATCCATGTTCAGTTTCCATTTAGGCTTTGTCACAGTCATACGTGTGAATTTTGCATTTTGTGTCCAGAATACTACTGAGATAACATGCATATGTAGATCAGGTGACATGAGTATTTCTTCCACCATTTCTGGGAGCAATATTTTGAAGATGTATAAATTAGTATTGGGGGTACAAAGAGGTGTAACCTGTGTCTATGAATATAGAGATAATGCATGAATAGACCATACTGTGAATAGATAATATAACTGGTTCCACTTTACAAAATGTATTGAATTGATATCTGAAAATATATAAGAAATCTTATATTAATATAAAATCATTCATTCCAACCAGTTATACATCTAATGGTGATATTATAGTTATGATTTATCATGCAGTGTGTGTCCGTTTTGCTTCAAAAGTGATAAAGGAATTCGAAAATAATGTGTTTGGATAGAAATCTCATGAAAAGATCAGTCAAGAAACATGGAGGAATCCATGTGTTCTAAAGCAGGAAGTGATTGAAAGTGAAACAAATGCCTATAAATTTGCTAACCTGTGGAGGAAATATATATCCTATGATGTGCATAAACTGAAGAAATTGTAATGTCCCAGTGTTGAATAAAAATGAACATCGATAAACACATCATGTCCCATAGGCATCTACTTGCATTGATGATAAACTGTGTCAGTTACTATAGAAATATTAGGATTTGTATGCACCATTCACTGAAGTTAGTTTTCAGTGCTAGGAAACAAATATGTATTTCAGGTGGATGAAATTTTTTGAGAATAATCTTGTGAAAAGTTGATTATAAATCCACATTCATGAACATGAATAAAATTAGGGAGTGTATATAAGACACATATATTTCATATTTTGAAAAATAGAAGGAGAGAGTGTATATATATATATATATATATATATATATATATATATATATATATATCACACACACACAGACACACACACATACACACCCAGAGACATTAAAAATAGCAATATATGCCAATCAAAATTCACCATGAAATATATATCATCCACAGATCCAAAAATATTCATTGTACTGAACATGGATTTGTGTATAATTTTGTTCAACTAGGAAGCTCACCCATAGGTTGAATTTTCAGTTCCAACGACATTTAGAAGGAGTGATCTTTTCTCTCAATTTGTATCTGCCAAGTTAGCCACCTCACAAGAATGTACGTGTAGTACCAGGTAGGATTCTCTATGTGTATATAAAAATATATTTGCTGAGTAGGCTACAGAGAAAGAGAGACAAGAATTCACATATTTGTTATCTTTAAAACCACATGGACAACTATTGCAACAAAAAATTGTCTAGATTTATAACCCCTAACCTTTAAAATGCAAAAGGCAAGTCCAACTATACACCATGCCTCCTCTGAACTGCTTGTATTTCTATTATGTTTGGGTTATTTTTCTGCCTCATATTAGGATTAGTAGTCAGAGACTAGTAGGGTGTGGTTTAGTGTCAGAGATAAAGTATTTGAAATGGAAAATTGGAAAATGAATCCAATATGTATGCAAATATGTCCTACACAAAAGTCTTCCCACTCTCATCCAGATAAATCCTTTGATATTACCTTCACCCCATGTAAGATGCAATTCGAAGAGAAGAGTTAGAAAATCTGTGAATACATATCTGGAATGGAAAATGCACAGGAGTTCACAACCTTGGAGGTGGTAGAGGAGTTTCCAAAAGTAAGTGACTGTGTAAACACTCCACAAACATGGAACTCTGCTGGCCAATAGCCTTCTTGTAAAACTGCCTCTGAGTTTGAACACTTGAAATATATCTTGTTGTCTGGAGCTTTAGCTTCATTTCTGGTGAGACCATCAAACCTGGATCTGCATCTATGTGACCTGGAGGACATCGTTTCTTATTTTCCATTGAACATGTGGTACCAGTGTTGATTTCTCTCTTTGTTGGTAAACTTTGGCCACTGGAAGCTTATTGTCTCCCTGAGTGGACTGTGAAGCCATTTGGTCATCCTGCCCTTTTTGTGGTGTTTCTTTCTTTTTTTTTAATTTTATTTTTTTATTGGTTGTTCAAAACCCTACAAAGCTCTTGACATATCATATTTCATACATTAGCATACATTAGCTTCAAGTGAGTTATGAACTCCCTTTTTTGCCCCAAGTACAGATTGCAGAATCACATGGGTTACACATCCACATTTTTACATAATACCATAATAGTAACTGTTGTATTCTGCTACCTTTCCTATCCTCTACTATCCCCCCTCCCCTCCCCTCCCATCTTCTCTCTCTACCCCTTCTACTGTAATTCATTTCTCACCTTGTTTATTTTCCCATTCCACTTACAACCTCTTATATGTAATTTAGTATAACAATGAGGGTCTCCCTCCGTTTCCATGCAATTCCCCTTTTCTCTCCCTTTCCCTCCCACCTCATGTCTCTGTTTAATGTTAATCTTTTCTTCCTGCTCTTCCTCCCTGCTTTATTCTTAGTTGCTCTCATTATATCAAAGATGACATTTGGTATTTGTTTTTTAGGGATTGGCTAGCTTCACTAAGCATAATCTGCTCTAGTGCCATCCATTTCCCTGCAAATTCCAAGATTTTGTCATTTTTTAGTGCTGCGTAATACTCCATGGTGTATAGATGCCACATTTTTTTAATCCATTCATCCATTGAAGGGCATCTGGGTTGGTTCCACAATCTAGCTATTGTAAATTGTGCTGCTATGAACATCGATGTGGCAGTATCCCTGTAATACGCTCTTTTAAGGTCTTCAGGGAATAGTCTGAGAAGGGCAATAGCTGGGTCAAATGGTGGTTCCATTCCCAGCTTTCCCAGGAATCTCCATACTGCTTTCCAAATTGGCCGCACCAATTTGCAGCCCCACCAGCAATGTACAAGAGAACCCTTTTCTCACTCCAGTAAGATTGGCAGCCATTATGAAATCAAACAACAACAAGTGCTGGCGAGGTTGTGGTGTTTCTTGATGCTGCAATGGGAGGTTGTTATTTGCTTCATGAAATACAAGGAGTTCAACTAGGATATAGGGCTGGAGGGAGTTCTGTCACGTGTGTTGGGTCAGGGTGTGCAGGAGAATTCACCAACCAGGGTTCTATCCCACATAACTTGCCCCCTTGACCATAGCAACTTGATTGTGAACATTGCCCTGAAACCTCTCCATATAACAAGATGCCTTTTCATATAATGGTCTGCTGGCTGTACCAAGTCAGTCACGAGCTATTTGGAAGCCAATGGCAGATCCACATGGTGACACCACAGTTGTATTATCACACACCTGCCCACCACTGCTCTAGGCCCACTACTCAGCAGGCTCCAACTTACTGGCATCTCTGTTCTGCACCATTTTCATGAAACCCAGTCAATCAAGGCACTGTCTGTAACACAGCAATCAAGCCACTGTCTGCAACAGAACATCCATTGGTTCTCCAGTGCCACTTGGTCATTGGGAATTTCAAAAATATCATGGTATTTATCTATCCATTTTTCAAGAATGAAGTTGGAGGCACTTTGGGGTTTCCATTCTTCAAGGAACCATTACATGGAGAGGAAGCTCATTTCAATGAAAGCTCTGAGGAACTCTAACAGGCAAGGCTTCCCAAACACTGGCCAAAAGGTCACATGAAGCAAGGCCTATGGAGGTCTACAACGGGAGGTCCATGTGTCTTTTGACTCTTAACTATGGCTGCCAAGTTTTTCAGAATAAAATTATGCGATATCCTTGCTGAGATTTTCAGTTCTCTGAGGAAAGCCATCCTGGGCCTAGATCTCAGGTTTCAAAGGCAACTCTCATGTGTGGCCTCCTACAATGCCAACACAATTAATGGCAATACTTCTCTGAGGTCAGTTCCAGAACTCAGTCTCTAAGAGGAATCACACCTGAGTTCAAGACCATGTGGACCCTGTCATCTCTTCCAACCGCCACACAAATGACCACAATTAAAACCAAAATATTCCCACATGGCCCTCATCTTCAGCCGTATAGACACTCATCATAAACTCTAGCTGGAGGTTTCCATGAGGGATGCAGCCAAAGACAATGTCCAAAATATGCACCCTTGCCCCCCATTTGTCTAAATTCAGTGTGGCCTGGACACCCTTCCTTTGAACCAGGAGTGATCAAATAGGCCTGCTGTTAATGCTGCTCTGCTTCTCCAATTTGAGGCCTACTGACAGTCAGGTATAGATTCATTATGTGATTTGGCATCATGAGAGAACCCAAGTACTTCTGCAGGATTTGAATAACTCATTTGACCCATAGGAATCCTATTCTCACTTGATGGAGTTCCGGAACCTATCAAAGGAAGGCAAGAGACTTCATCTACAATGACTGATCTTTTTGCCATTTTGGTTTTGGATGCACACATGGGATCTTCTTTACATCTATCAGGAGCTGAGAATCTTAGCCACATCCTCAAACAGGGCCTAGTGTCTGATTAAGACACCATCCTTTTCAAAGCAATTAAGCAAAGAGGCACAGGAGATGCCCATTCATTTTCATTTGAAAACTGTTTCTTCAGGCTTCACAAAAGGGTGGCCTGAGGCAAAGACCTTCCTGACATTCAAGGCAATAGAACCATAGTTAAGCAAATGGACCAAAGCAGGGTTTCTCCACTGAGACTTTACTGCTCACACTGATGTCTGAGTTTTCCGAGATGTTCCCATTCCCTTCAGCTATCAAGAACATGGACATGTCACAGAGCTTGGAGGTGGTACATATCTTGCACAATAAATCATGAGCCTATTCTGGAGAGTGGCCAGAATTCAGGAAGAAAACAGGAACTTAGGATGTTAGTAGGTGTTTAAGATCCATAAGGCAAACCACAGTCCATTCATCAATTGAGCAGGATGAATGCTGGGAAGCTTTCTACTAGACAGGACACCTCCATTGATGCATTCTCTTTTCTAATGTCTAAAACCACGGACACAGTGGATACACAGACATAGAAAGTCGCCTTGTCAAAAGACTTACTAGAAACAGTCGACTCCAAACCAAACCAACCACCTTTCCTACCTATTCTCAGAACATGAGACAAAACCGCAAACTCACACCCACACACAAAGGCACCTCCTTCCCAAAAGTAGGTCTGTAACTATCCGGAATGTCTTCTGACTGGTGGGCCATACTATGTTCCCCACAAAATGGCCTCTCCTGTCTCAGATCTTGTCTCCTTGGCCAACTCTGTGATGCTTTGAGGAACCAACCGTTAGCCACTACCTGCTATCTCAGGAAAAGCTTCTCTTCAGAGCTCTACTGACATTTGGCCATCCTCACATCAGTAGGTACCAAGAAGGTCTGATCTGTACTTGGTAAATCCAAACAAGTGAGCCCACTGGGACAGGGACTGGGACTGGCTCTCGGTGCCTGGCTTCTTGCATCAAAATTTCCGAATGTTCCATCACCAAGGAAGTTAGGTAGGTCACTTCCTTCAGGAACTGAAAGAGGTCACTGCCTTGGCAACAACTTTGCCCTAACCGTTGCTTCCAAGGGTTCCATTAGATAGAGGCTGCCCCGACTTCCTTTGAAAATTTGACTAGTTTCAATTGTATATCAAAATAGGCACCTGGGAACAGCTCTCCATGCAGGTCTGGTTAGGTCAATCTTCTCTACATTAAAAAGAGAGAGGCTGATGCATACACATCCCTTTTTCCTGTCTAGATTGTTTGCCATTGAAGATGGCTTTTGCTCTCACAGGTCCTTCATAGCTGCTGACATCTTCTCCAGGGATTATTTCTGCATCGAACTTTGAAGTTCTCAGCAGTTGGAAGATACCCTACATTCCTGTATTGTAAGGCGAACTCTGTCCCTGCTCTTTTTTAATTTTAGATTGAAGCAACAGTGTATGGTTAGGGTTAATAACAGGTTCGATTTGGGTAAGGAATCATTATGCGGGATGAATAATGGTATTGGGAACCTGCAATATTTATAGGAATATAGAGATAAAATATAAGTATGAAAACAGAAATCTAGGTAAGATTTGAAGCTCAGAAATGCATTGGGCAACTGATTGCGATACGTAGCTTTGAATTACGTTCTAGATACATGTTTCAGAAAAATCTTTATACAATGGCATAGGATCTTGTACCTTGGATGATTGAATGTAGTAGAGAACATCTACTCAAAAAGGGATAGTCGATAGGATCAGGAAGATAGTCAGTATGTTTCGGAAGAAGAGCGAGTATAGGATTTGGACCAAAGATCTTTAGCAATAGTGTTTTCGTTACAGAGTGAATGTCAATGTCAGCACATGTGTAGTGTCAGTCACAATGTTGAACTGCGGAAAATATGTAGGAAAGTAGATATCAATAGAGACATTAGGAAATCAGGCAAAAGTATCAAGTGAGTGAAAAAATTAAACATTTTCAACAGTTTTGAGGTTGAATATATAATCTTAGGAAGAAACAAATATGTAGCCAGCAATAGTATTGACATTTGAGAGCATTAGGCAACCTGGTCAGGGATGTTTTTAGTGATCCATGTCCAGTTTACCTTTAGGCTTTGGTACAATCATACGTGTGGCTTTTGCATTTTGTGTCCAGAATATTACAGTGATAACATGCATATGTAGATCAGGTGACATGAGTATTTCTTCCAGCATTTCTGGGAGCAATATTTCAAATATGTATAGATTAGTATTGGGGGTACAACCAGGTGTACCCTGTGTCTATGAATATAGAGATAATGCATGAATAGACCATACTGTGAATAAATAATATAACTTGTTACACTTTAAACAATGTATTGAATTGATATCAGAAAATATATAAAAAATCTTTTATTGATATATAATCATTCATTCCAACCATTAATACATCTAATGGTGATATTACAGTGATGGTTTATCATGAAGTGTGTGTCCGTTTTGCTTCTAAAGTGATAAAGGAAATCGAAAATAATGTGTTTGGATAGAAGTCTCATGAACAGACCAGTCAAGAAACATTGAGGAATACATGTGTTCTGAAGCAGGAAGTGATTGAAAGTGAATCAAATGCCTATATATTTGCTAACCTGTGGAGGAAATATATATCCTACGATGTGCATAAAATGAAGAAATTTTAATGTCCCATTGTTGAATAAAAATGAACATCAATATACACATCATGTCCTATAGGAATCTACTTGCTTTGATGATAAACTGTGTCAGTTACTGTAAAAATATTAGGGTTTGTAAGCACGATTCACTGAAGTTAGTTCTCAGGACGAGGAAACAAATATGTATTTCAGGTGGTTGAACGTTTCTGAGGATAATCTTATGAAAAGTTGATTTTATATCCACATACATGAATATGAATGAATTTAGATAGTGTTTAATAAGACACATGTTTTTCATATTTTGAAAAATCTAGAGAGTATATATATATATATATATATATATATATATATATATATATATATATATATATACATATAAAACTCATGGAGAAATATTACAATGAAAATTTGACAAGATTTATAACACATACCCTTGATAAAGCAGAAGGCAATTCCAAGTATATACCATGCCTCCTATTAAAGGCCTGTATTTCTATTCTGTTAGTTTTCTTTTTATCCATCATATTAGCATTAGTAGTCAGAGTCTATTAGGGTATGTGTTAGTGTTGGGGATCAGTATTTCAAATGAAAATAGGAAAATAAATCTAATGTGTATGCAAATATGTGCTACACAAAAATCTTGCCACTCTCATCCAGAACAATTCCTTTACATTAACTTCACTCCAAGTAAGACACAATTAGTGGAGAGGAGTTCGAAAACCTGTGATTACATATGTGGAACTGAAAATGTTCAGGAGTTCACAACATTGGATGTGGTAGAGCAGTTTCCAAAAGTAAGGGAGAGGTTAAACACTCCACAAACTTGGAGCTCTGCTGGCCTTAAGACTTCTTGAGAAAATGCCTCTCAGGTTGGGAACATGAAATATATGAAGTTGTCAGGAGATTTAGCTTCCTCATTGTGACACCATCAAATGTGGGTCTGCATCTATGTGACCTGGAGGAAATGGTTCCTTATTTTCTAATGAACATGAGGCAGCAGTTCTGAATTCTTTCTTGGTAAACTGTGGCCACTGGGAGTTAAGTGTCTCCCCGTGTGGTCTGTGAAGCCATTTGGTCATCCTCCATTTTTGTGGTGTTTCTTACTGCTGCACTGGGAGTTTGGAATTGGCTTAATGAAATACAAGGAGTTCAACTGGGACACAATTCTGGAGGGAGCTCTGACACGTGTGATTGGTCAGAGTCTTCAGGAGAATGTTCGAAACATGGGTCTATCCCACATAGCTTTCCCCTTGACTATAGCAACCAGATTCTGAACATTGCCCTGAAACCTCTCAATAAAAAAAGATGCCTTTACATATAAGGGTCTGCTGCGTGCACCATATCAGTCACAAGTATTTTGGAAGCCAAAGGCAGATCCACGTGGTCCCACCACAGATATTTATTCACAAACGTATAGTCCACTGCTCTAGCCCCAATACTCAGCAGGCTCCAACTTACTGACATCTTGGTTCTATACCATTTTCATGACAACCAGTCAATCAAGGAACTGTCTGGTACACACATGATCAGCAACAGGACATCCAAAGTTTCTCCAGTGCCACCTGGTCATGGAAATTTCAAAAATTTCATGGTATTTGTGTAGCCATTTTTCAAGGATGATGTTGGAGGCACTGTGGGTTTCAATTCATTCAGGAACCATTAAATGGTGAGTAAGCTCATTTCAATGAAAGCTCTGAAGAACTCTCACAGGCAAGGCTTCCCAATGAGTGCCCAAAAGTTCACATGAAGCCAGGCTCATTGAGGTCTACAATATGAGGTACATGTGTGTTTTGAGTCTCAACTATGACTTCCAAGTCTTTCAGTAAAAAAATCATGTGTTACCCTGGCTGAGATTCCCAGTGCTCGGTGGAAAGCCACCCTGGGCCTAGATCTCAGTTTCCAAGGGCTAATCTCATGTGTGGCCTCCTATAATCCCAAAACAATTCATGGCAATACTTCTCTCAATTCAGTTCCAGAACTCAGTCTCTAAGGAGTATCAGAGCAGAGTTCAAGCCCTGGTGGACCAAGTCATCTCTTTCAACCGCCACACAAATGACCACAATTAAAACCAAAACACTCCTACATGACCCTCATCTTCTTCCATAAAGACACTCATCATAACATATGGCTGGAGGTTTCCATGAGGGGCACAGCCCAAGACAGTGTCCAAAATAAGCTCCCTTGCCCCTCATTTGCCTAAAGTCAGGGTGGCTTGGACACCCTTCTTGTGAACCAGGAGTGATCTTTAAGGGTAAAAGAAATTGAAATTAAAGTGTAAAAGTTAAAGTGTAAAAGACCGGGTTTGTAAAGTTTCTAAGATTCAAGGCCTGATTTAAAATGTAAAGGACCAGGTATTGTTAAGTTCCTATGCTACATGAAAAATCTGAAATTCCTGTTACTTGTAGGACAATTTCTGGACTGCCCAGTAAATATTCCCCCTGATCGCCTGGTTGTTTAATAACCTAGGACCCTGTGGGGCTTGGCACATATGCATCGCAGGGCCTAATCTAATCAATTTGAATCTGTACCCCGCTGTAGAACTGACCTATCCCTCCTGCCTGACATGTTCCCACCAATGAATGAACTAATCATGTTTAGGATTTGTTGTTTGATTTTCCTGCAGTGTATGATGATTTGTTAAAAGATACTGTGATATATGTGAAGTCTCGCCCTCCCCAAAAAGTGTACTTAAGCACTGCTCAACCTCAGCTCGGAGATCTGGGCTGCTCTCCCTTCTTGAGTGACCACGGAGCCCTAGCATACTGGATTGGATCCTCAATAAATGTCTTTTGCTGTTGCATGAGCCGTGGTCTCATACATGAACATGAATGAATTTAAGGAGTGTATAATAAGACACATATATTTCATATTTTTAATAATCTATAGAGTGCAGATTTTTCACAAAACACATACAGAGATATTAAAAAGTAGCAATATATATGCCAATCAAAATTCATCATGAAATACATATCATACACAGATCCAAAAATATTTATTTTACTTAACATGGATTTATGTGTAATGTTGTTCAACTAGGAAGCTCACGCATAGGTTGAATTTTCAGTCCCTACAGCGTTTAGGAGGAGTGATCTCTTCTCACAATTTGTATCTGCCAAGTAGGCCACCTCACAATAATGTACGTGTGGTACCAGGTAGGATTCTATTTGTGCATATAAAAATACATGTGCTGAATAGGCAACAGAGAAAGGGAGACAGGAATTCACATATTTGATACCTTTCAAAACACATGGAGAACTATATCGATTAAAAATTAACCAGATTTTTAACAACTACCCTTTATCATGCAAAAGGCAAGTCCAACTATACACCATGCCTCTTCTGAACTGCTTGTATTTCTATTCTGTTTGGGTTATTTTTCTCCATCATATTAGCATTAGTAGTCAGAGTCTAGTAGGGTATGCGTTAGTGTCATGGATTCAGTAATTCAAATGGAAATAAAGGAAAATGAATCCATTGTGTATGCAAATATGCGCTACAAAAAAACTTTCCACTCTCATTCAGAGCAATGCCTTGACATTACCTTCACCCAAGTAAGACACAATTAGAGGACAAGAGTTAGAAAATCTGTGAATACATATCTGGAATGGAAAATGCTCAGGAGTTCACAATCTTGGGCATTTTAGAGGAGTTTTCAAACTTAAGGGACAGGATAAACAGTCCAAATTCATGGAACTCTGCTGGCCTAAAGACTTCTTGAGAAACTGCCTCTGAGGTTGGGCACTTGAAATACATGTTGTTGTCAGGAGCTTTAGCTTCCTTTGTAGTGATACCATCAAAGATGGGTCTTCATTTATCTGACCTGGAGGACATGGTTTCTTATTTTCCAAAAGAACATGAGGCAGCAGTGCTCAATTCTTCCTTTGAAGGTAAACTGTGGCCACGGAGGGGTAAGTGTCTCCCCGTCTTGACTGTGAAGCCAATTGGCCATCCTACAATTTTCGTGGTGTTTCTTGCTGCTGCACTGGGCTTTTGGTTTTTCCTTCATGAAATACAAGGAGTTCAACTGGGACACAGTGCTGGAGCGAGTTCTGTCACATGTGGAGGGTCAGGGTCTACAGGAGAATTCACCAACCAGACTTCTATCCCACATAACTTGCAACATTATCCATAGCAAGCTGATTCTGAACATTGTCCTGAAACCTTTACATATAACAAGATGCCTTTACAGATAAGGGTCGGCTAGCTGCACCATGTAAGCCACAAGCCATTTGGAAGTCAATGGCAGACCCAAATGGCCCCACCACAGATGTTTTATCATACACCTGCACACCACAGCTCTGGGCCCACTTCTCAGCACTCTCCAACTTACTGGCATCTCTGTTCTACACAATTTTTATGAAATCGAGTCAGTCAAGGCACTGTCTGGTACACTCATGATCAGCAACATGACATCCAAAGGTACTCCAGTGCCACCTGGTCAGGGGAATTTCATGGTATTTATAGAGCCATTTTTCAAGGATGAAGTTGGAGGCACTGTGGGTTTCAATTCATTCAGGAACCATTAAATGTTGAGGAAAATCATTTCAATGAAAGCTCTAGAGAACTCTCACAGGTAAGGCTTCCGAAAGAGTGGCCAAAATACACATATATTTCATATTTTGAAAAATCTTGACAGTATATATATATATATATATATATATATATATATATATATAGATAGATAGATAGATATAGATATATATACAAACACACACAGACATTAAAAACTAGCAATATATATGCCAATCGAAATTCATCATGAAATATATATCATCCACGTATCCAAAAATATTCATTTTACTGAACATGGATTTATGTATAATGTTGTTCAACTAGGAAGCTCACCCATAGGTTGAATTTTCAGTTCCAACAGCGTTTAGGAGGAGTGAACTTTTCTCACAATTTGTATCTGCCAAGTCAGCCACCTCACAAGAATATATGTGTGATACAAGGTACAATTCTATATGTGCATATAAAAATACATGTGCTGAATAGGATACAAAGAAATGGGGGAGACAGGAATTCACATATTTGATAAGTTTAAAAATACATGGACAACTCTTTCAACAAAAATTTGACTAGATTTAAAACTCCTTCCCTATATAATGGAAAAGTTAATTCAATGGTACACCATGCCTCCTCTGATATGTTTGTATTTCTGTTCTGTTTGGGTTATTTTTCTCCATTATGTTAGGATTAGTTGTCAGAGTCTTGTAGGGTATGGGTTAGTTTCAGGGATTCAGTATTTCGAAAGGAAAATTGGAAAATGAATCCAATGTGTATGCAAATATGTGCTACACAAAAATCTTCCGACTCTCATCCACAACAATGCCTTGACCTTAACTTCGTCCCAAGTAACACATGTAGAGGAGATGAGTAAGAAAATGTGTGAATACATATCTGGAATTTAATATGCTCAGGAGTTCACAAACTTGCAGGTAGAAGGCGAGATTCCAAAAGTAAGGGACAATGTAAACACTCCAAAAACATGGAGCTCTGCTAGCCTAAAGGCTTCTGGAAAAACTGGCTCTGATGTTGGGCTCTTGAAATATATGTTGTTGTCAGGAGCTTTAGCTTTTTTTGTAGTGAGACCATAAAAGCTGGGTCTGCATCTATGTGACCTGGAGGAGATGCTTTCTTATTTACCAATGATCATGAGGCAGCATTGCTGAATTCTCTCTTTCGGGGTCAACTGTGGCCACTTGGGGCTAAGTGTCTCCTCATGTGGACTGTGAAGCCATTTGATCATCCTCCAATTTTTGTGATATTTTTTGCTGCTACACTGGGAGTTCAGTATTTGCTTCACGAAATACAAGGAGTTCACCTGGGACACAGTGCTGGAGGGAGTTCTGTCACGTGTGGTGGGACAGGGTCTGCAGGAGAATGCACAAACCAGGCTTCTGTCCAACATAGCTTGACCCCTTGACCATAGGAACCTGATTCTGAACATTGCCCTGAAACTTATCCATATAACAAGAATCATTTACATATAAGGGTCTGCTGGCTGCACCATGTCAGTCACAAGCCATTTGGAAGCCATTGGGAAATCCACATGGAAGCACCACAGATGTTTTATCTCACACATGCCCACCTTTGCTCTAGGCCCACTATTCAGCAGGCTCCAACTACTGGAATCTCTGTTCTACACCATTTTCGTGAAACCCAGCCAATCAAGGCACTGTCTGGTACACTCATGATCACCAACAGGATATCCAATGGTTCTCCAGTGCCCCCTGGATATGGGAATTTCAAAAATTTCATGGTATTTATCGAGCCCATCTTTCAAGGTTGAAGTTGGAGGCACTGAGTGTTTCATTTAATTCGGTAACCATTAAATGGTGAAGAAGCTCATTTCAAAGAAAGATCTGGAGAACTCTCACTGCCAAGACTTCCCAAAGAGTGGCCAAAAGGCCACATGAAGCCAGGCCCATTGAGGTCTACAATGTGAAGTGCATTTGTGTTTTGACTCTCAACTATTGCTGCCAAGTGTTTCAGAATAAAATTATGTGATACCTTGGCTGAGATTCCCAGTGCTCTGTGGAAAGCCACACTGGGAATAGATCTCAGTTTCCAATGGTGACTCTCATGTGTGGCCTCCTAATATCCCAAAACAATTCATGGCAATACTTCTCTGAGGTCAGTTCCAGGACTCAGTCTCTATAGGGTATCACACCAGAGTTCAAGCCCAGGTGGACCCAGTCATCGCTTCCAACTTCCACACAAATAACCACAATTAAAACCAAAACACTCCCACATGGCCCTCATCTTCTTCCATATAGACACTCCTCATAACCTCTGGCTGGATGTTTCCATGAGGGGCGCAGCCCAACACAGAGTCCAAATAACCTCGCTTGCCCGTCATTTTCCTAAAGGCAGGGTGGCCTGTACACCCTTCCTGTGAACCACAAGGGATCAAAAATGCCTTCCTTTAATACTGCTCTGCTTCTCCAATTTGAGGCCTACTGACTGTCAGGTATAGATTCTTTATGTGATTTGGAGTCATGAGAAAACACAAGCATGTATGGTATAGCCTTTGCTGGGCTTAGAAGAACTCATTTGATTCAAAGGATCTCTATTCTCACTTGATGGTGGTCAGGAACCTAAGAGAGGAAGGCGAGAGACTTCATCAACAATTACTGATCTTTTTCCCATTTTGGTTTTGGATGCACACATGGGATCATTCTTTAGATGCATCAGGTGCTGAGAACCTAAGCCACAGCCTCACACAGGGCCAAGAGACTGATTCCGACACATCCATTTCCAAAGAAATTAACAAAGAGCCACAGGTGATGCCCATTTATTTCCATTTTAAAACTGTTTTCTTCAGGCTTCACAAAGCGGTGTCTTGAGGCCAAGACCTTCCTCACATTCAGGGGAAGAGAAGAATTTGTTAGAAAAAAACCCAAAGCAGAGTTTCTCCACTGAGGCTTTCCTGGTCACACTGATATCCGAGTTTTTTGAGATGCTAGCCATTCCCTTTAGCTATCCATTACATGGCCTTGTCACAGAGCTTGGAGGTGGTACATATCTTGGACACAAAACCATGAGCCTATTCTGGAGAGTGGCCAGAATCAGGAAGAAAAAAGGAACTTAGGAAATTAGTAGGTGTTGCCCATCCATAAGGGAAGCCACAGTCCATTCATCAATTGGGCAGAATGAATGCTGGATAGGTTTCTACTAAACAGGACACATCCATTGATGAATTCTCTTTTCAAATGTCTACAACCACAGACACAGTGGGATACACAGACATAGAAACACTCACTTTGTGAAACGACTTACTAGGAACAGTCCACTCCAAACCAAACAAACCGCCTTTTTTACCTATTCTCAGAAAATGAGACAAAACCACAAACTCACACCCACACCCACAAAGGCACCTCCTTCCCCCAAAGAGGTCTGTGACTATCCGGAGTGTCCTCTGACTTGTGGGCCTTATTATGTTCCCTGAAATGTTCTGTCCTGTCTCAGATCTGGTCTTTTTGGCCAAATCTGTGAAGTGGTCAGGAGCCAGCTGTGAGCAACTTCCTGCTTTCTCAGGAAAGGCCCCTCTTCTGAGCTCTCCTGAAATTTGGCCATTCTCACATCAGTAGGTACCAAGAAAGACTGACTCTGTTCGTGGTAAATCCAAATAAGTGTGCCCACTGGGAATGGTACTGGGACTGCCTCTGGTAGCCTGGCTTCCTGGATCCCAAGTTCAGAGAGTTCTATCACCAAAGAAGTGAGGAAGGTCACCTCCTTTGTGAACTGAATGAGGTCACTGCTTTGGAAACCACTTTGTCCTAAAATTTGCTTCCAAGGTTCCCATGAGATGGAGGCTGCCCCTATTTCCTGAGATACGTTCACAACTGAGGATTGTATATCAACCATAGGCAGCCGGGAACAGCTGTCTACACTGGACTGGTTTGGTCCATCTTCTCTACATTAAGAAGAGTGAGGCTTATTCTGACACATCCCTTCATCCTGACCGGGTTGTTTGCCATGGAAGATGACTTTTGCTCTCTCAGGTCCTTCATAGCTGCCTACATCTTTTCCAGGGATCATTTCTGCATGGAACTTTGAGGTTCTCAGCAGGTGGAAGATCCCCTACACTCCTGTATTGGAAGACTAATTCTGTCCCTCCTCTTCTGTAAAGTTAGATTGAGGAAACATTGTATGGTTAAGGTTAATAACAGCTTCCATTTGGGTTAGGAATCATTCTCTTGGATGAATAATGGTATTGGAATTTTGCTATATTTTCAAGAATATATAGGTGAAATATAAGTATGAAAAAAGAAATCTAGGTAATTTTTGAAGCACAAAAGGGAATTGGCCCCACTATTGGGATTCTTAGCTTTGAATTATGTTCTGCACAGGTGTCTCAGATTAATTGATATACAATGGCCTAGGACCTTGTCTTTTGGATGATTGAATGTCGAAGAGAAAATCCAGTCCAAAAGGGATAGTTGGTGGATTAGGAAGATATTCGGTAGATTTAGAATGAAGAGTGTGTATAGCATTTGGACCAAAAGATCTTTAGCAATAGGGTTTTGGGTAGAGAGTGAAAGTAAATGTCAGCACATGTGAAGAGTCAGTCATAATGATGAACTGGGGAAAAAATACAGGAAATCAGATTTCAATAGAGACATTAGGAAATCAGGCAAAGTATAAAGTGAGTGATAGGATTAGACATTTTCAACAGGTTGAGGTTGAATATGTAATTTCAGGAAGAAACAAATATGTAGTCACCAATAGGATTCACTTTTGAGAGCATTAGGCAACCTGGACATGGATTTTTTTTTTTAATCCCTGCTCACTTTCCATTTAGGATTTGGTACAATCATAAGTGTGACCTTGCTTTTTGTTTCCACAATATTACTGTGATTAATGTATATATAGATCAGGTGACATGAGTATTTCTTCCACCATTTCTGGGAGCAATATTTTGAAGACATATAATTTAGTATTGTGGGTACAAATAGGTATACTCTGTGTTATATGAATATAAAGATAATGCATGAATAGACCATACTGTGAATAAATAATATAACTGGTTCCAAATTTAAATAATGGATTGAATTGATATCTGAATATATATTGGAAATCTTATATTGATATTCATACAATCATTCCAACCAGTTATACATCTAATGGTAATATCACTGTTATGGTTTATCATGAAGTGTGTGTGAGCTTTGCTTCTAAAATGATTAAGGAAATTGAAAATAATGTGCTTGGAAAGAAGTCTCATTAAAAGAGCAGTCAAGAAACCTGGGGGAATACATATGTTCTGAAGCAGGAAGTAATTGAAAGTGAAAAAAATGCCTATAAATTTGTGAATTTGTGAATGAAATATGTATTCTAATATGTGCAAAAACTGAAGAAATATTAATGTACCAGTTTTGAATAAAAATGAACGTCAAAATACATATCATGTCCCATAGGAATCTACTTGCATTGACGTTAAACTGAGTCATTTACTATAGCAATATTAGGATTTGTATGTACCATTCACTGAAGTTAGTTTTCAGTATTAGGAAACAAATATGTATTTCAGGTGGATTAATATTTCTGAGAACATTCTTATGAAAAGTTGAATATAAATCCACATTCATGAACATCAATGAATTTAGGGAGTATATAATAAGACACATACATTTCATATTTTGAAAAATCTGGAGAGTTTATACATATATATATGCACACACACACACACACACACACGTATACATTGAAAAGTAGCAATATATATGCCAATCGAAATACATCATGAATTATATATCATCCACAAATCCAAAAATCTTCATTTTTCTGAGCATCGATTTATGTATAATGTTATTCAACTAGGGAGCTCACCCATAGTTTGAATTGTAAGTTCCAACAGCATTTAGGAGGAGTGATCCCTTCTCACAATTTGTATTTTCAAAGTCAGCAACCTCACAAGTATGTACATGTGATACCAGGTAGGATTCTATATGTGAATATAAAAATGCATGTGCTGAATAGGGTACAGAGAAATGGAGACAGGAATTCTCATATTTGTTAACTTTAAAAACACATGGAAAAGGGAGGGGCAGAGCCGCCAACCGTGCCTGTAAGGTAGGCGGACCTGCGAGCCACCCGTAGAACAGGCCTAGCGGCCCGCCATCGTGAAAGACACATCACCCTGGTTGGGGGTTGGGCAGAGCCACTGCACGCCTGCAAGGAACGCGGACATGCGACCCACAGGCAGAACAGGCCCAGACACCCGCGGAGGGGCAGAGACACCCCTTGCGACTTCAAGATAGGTGAACCTGCGACCCACCAGCTGAAGCGGCCCAGCTGCCTTCAGAGGGGCAGAGCCGACCCCCGCGCCTGCGAAGTAGGTGGACCTGCGAACACCGACAGACCAGGTGCTAGGCCCCGCCAGGGTGCTAGACACATAACCAGGTTTGGGGAGGGGCCGATCCTCTGCCCGTGCCTGCAAAGCAGGTAGACCTCTCACCCAGAGGCAGAACAGACCCAGCGACCTACCAGCGTGGTAGACACATCGCCCCGGTTTGGGGGGGGGCAGAGATGCCACTCACGCCTGCAATGTAGACAGCCCTGCAACCCACAGACAGAAGAGGCCCAGCGGAGCGCGGAGGGGCAAAGCCGACGCCTGTGCCTGCAAGGTAGCTGGACCTGTTACCCACTGGCTGAACAGGACCAGCACCCGCAGAGGGGTAGATCAACTGCCCGCTCCTGCAAGGTAGGCGGACCAGCTACCAAGAGGCAGAACAGGCCCAGCGGTGTGCTGGTGTGGTAGGCACATTGCCCCAATTGGAGGAGGGGCAGAGCCGCTGCTTACGCCTGTGAGGGAGACTTTTCAAGAATACAATAGCAATATAAACATTTAGGGGTCAAATTCAATAACACAAAAGTTTCACCAAGCTGAAAAAAACGTGAACAGTAGGGAAAGACAAGGAAAGAAAGGACCACAAGCAACGCAGGTCAACTCAACATTAGAAGAGGTAATATCTGCAGCATATGGAATGTCAGATAAAGAATCAGGATGTACTTGCTTCAGATGATCTGAAGTCTCCAGGGAGACATTAGACAGCAAAATCAGACAATGAAAGATCACTTTGACAATGAATTACATAAACAAATCCAAGAAGCAAAAGATCAACTATACAGGGAGATAGAGGTTATAAAAAACACACAAACAGAAATCATAGAAATGCAGGAAGCAATAAAGCAACTTAAAAACTCAATTGAGAAAACTACCAGCAGAATAGATCACTTAGAAGATAGAACATCAGACAATGAAGACAAAGTATTTCAACATGAAAAGAACATAGAAAGCTCAGCAAGACTGTTAAGAAACCATGAGCAGAACATCCAAGAAATATGGGATAACATGAAGAGACCAAACTAAAGAGTAATTGGGATACAGGAAGGTATACAGGTCCAAACCACAGGATTGAGCAATCTATTCAATGAAATAATATGAGAAAACTTTCCAGACATGAAGAATGAGACAGAATCCCAAATCCTAGAAGCCTACAGGACGCCAAATGTGCAAAATCATAAGAGATAAACACCTAGACATATTATAATGAAGATGCCAAACATACAGAATAAAGAGAGAATTTTAAAAGCTACAAGAGAAAGGAAGCAGATTACATTTAGGGGTAAACCAATCAGGATAACAGCTGATCTTTCAACACAGACTCTGAAAGCTAGAAGATCCTGGAATAACATTTTTCAATCACTGAAAGAAATTGGGTTCCAACCAAGAATTGTGTATCCAGCGATTTTAAGCTTCAGGATGGAAGATGAAATTAAAACCTTCCATGATAAACAAAAGTTAAAAGAATTTGCAGCTAGAAAACCATCTCTTCAAAAGATCCTTGGCAAAACATTATAGGAAGACGAAATGGAAAATAACAATGAAAACCAACAGTGGGAGGTAGTACAGTAAAGGGGCGAAAAATAATCAAAGAGAAAAACAAACCATGTTTAGTAACATAAATAAACAAATATGGCTGGAAGAACAACCCATATTTCAAAAATAACCCTAAATGTTAATGCCTTAAACTCACCAATTAAGAGACACAGGCTAGTAGAATGGATCACGAAAGAAGACCCAAAAATTTTCTGCCTACAGGAGACACATTTGATAGAAAAAGACATATATAGACTAAAGATGAAAGGTTGGGAGAAATCATATCACTCATATTGACTTCGGAAACAAGCAGAAGTGTCCATACTCATATCAAATAAAATAGATTTCAAGACAAAGTTAATCAAAAGGGATAAAGAGGGACACTACATATTGCTCAAGGGAACCATACACCAACAAGACATAACAATCATAAATATATGTGCCCCAAACAATGGTTCAGCTATGTTAATCAAACAAACTCTTCTCAAGTTCAAGAGTCTGGTAGACCACCATACAACAATCATGGGAGATTTCAACACACCTCTCTCACTACTGGACAGATATTCCAAACAAAAGTTGAATTAGGAAACTATAGAACTCAATAACACAATTAATAACCTAGACTTAATTAACATATATAGAATATACCACCCAACATCAAGCAGTTACACTGTTTTCTCAGCAGCACATGGATACCTCTCAAAAATAGATCATATATTATGTCACAGAACAACTCTTAGACAATATAAAGGAGTATAGATAATACCAGGCATCTTATCTGATCGTAATGGAATGAAACTGAAATCAACAATAAAAGAAGGAAGGAAAATTCATGCATCACTTGGAGAATGAACAATACGTACTGAATGATCAATGGGTTATTGAAGACATCAAGGAGAAAAATAAAAAAAATTCTTAGACATAAATGAAAAAGACAGACAGAACATATCAGAATCTATGGGACACATTGAAAGCAGTTCTAAGTGGAAAATTCATTGCTTGGAGTTCTTTCCTTAAAAAAAGAAAAAAAAAACAACAACAAATAAATGATCTCATAGTTCATTTCAAAATCCTAGAAAAAGAAGAGCAAAACAACAGAAAAAGAAGTAGAAGGCAAGAAATAATTAAAATCAGAGCTGAAATTAATGAAATCGAAACAAAAGAAACAATTGAAAAAATTGAAAATACTAAAAGTTGAAAAATTAATAAAATCGACAGACTCTTAGCCATGTTAATGAAGAGAAGAAGAGAGGGAACTCAAATTACTATCATAAGGGATGAAAAAGGCAGTATCACAACAGACACTTCTGAAATACAGAAGATAATCAGAAATTATATTAGAAGATAGTGAAGGCATCAATAAATTTCTTAAGTCATATGATCTGCCCAGATTGAGTCAGGAGGATATAGACAACCTAAGCAGACCAATATCAATTGAGAAAATAGAAGAAACCATCCAAAGACTACCAACTAAGAAAAGCCCAGGACCGAATGGGTATACAGCAGAGGAGGCCAATATCACCCTGATTCCTAAACCATACAAAGACCCTTCAAAGAAACAAATGTACAGACCAATCTCTCTAATGAACCTAGATGCAAAAATCCTCAATAAAATTCTGGCGAATCAGATACAAAAACATATTTAAAAAATTGTGCAACATGATCAAGTAGAATTCATTCCTGGGATACAAGGCTGGTTCAATATACGGAAATCAATAAATGTTATTCACCACATCAATAGACTTAAAAATAAGAAACATATGATCACCCCAATAGATGCAGAAAAAGCATTCAATAAAGTACAGCATCCCTTTATGTTTAAAACTCTAGAAAAACTGGGATAACAGGAACATACCTCAATATTGTAAAAGCAATCTATGCTAAGCCTCAGGCTAGTATCATTCTGAATTGAGAAAAAATTGAAGGCATTCCCTCTAAAATCTGGAACAAGACAGGGATGCCCTCTCTCACGATTTCTGTTCAACATAGTTCTCGAACACTGGCCAGAGCAATTAGACAAATGAAAGAAATTAAAGGCATAAAAATAGGAAAAGAAGAACTTAAATTATCACTATTTGCAGATGACATGATTCTATACCTAGTAGACCCAAAAGGGTCTACAAGAAACTATTAGAGATAATAAATGAATTCAGCAAAGTGGCATGATATAAAATCAACAATCATAAATCAAAAGCATTCCTGAATATCAGCAACAAATCCTCTGAAACGGAAATGAGGACAACCACTCCATTGAGAGTATCCTCAAAAAAAATAAAATAAAATATTTGGTTATCAACGTAACAAAAGATGTGAAAGACTTACACAATGAAAACTACAGAACCCTAAAGAGAGAAATAGAAGAAGATCTTACAAGATGGAAAAATACACCCTGTTCATGGATAGGCAGAATTAACATCATCAAAATGGCGATATTACCAAAAGTTCTCTATAGGTTTAATGCAATGCCAATCAAAATCCCAACGGCATTTCCTGTAGAAATAGATAAAACAATTATGAAATTCATATGGAATAATACAAGACCCAGTATAGCAAAGACAACTCTAAGCAGGAAGTGTGAATCAGGCGGTATAGCGATACATGTCCTCAAACTATACTACGGAGCAATAGTAACAAAAAGAGCATGGTACTGGTACCAAAACTGGCGGGTGGACCAATGGTACAGAATAGAGGACACAGAAATCAATCCACAAAATTACAGCAATCTTATATTTGATAAAGGAGCTAAAAGCATAAACTGAAGGAAGGATAGCATCTTCAACAAATGGTGCTGGAAAAACTGGAATTACATATGTAAGAAAATGAAACTGAATCCCTTTCTCTCACCATGCACAAAAGTTAACTCAAAATGGATCAAGGAGCTTGATATCAAATCAGCGACACGGCATCTGATAGAAGAAAACTTTGGCTATGATCTACATACTGTGGGGTCGGGCTCCACATTCCTCAATAGGACACCCATAGCATAAGAGTTAATAATTAGAATCTACAAACAGGACTTACTCAAACTAAATAGATTTTTCTCAGAAAAAGAAACAATAAGAGAGGTAAAAAGGGAGCCTACATCCTGGGAACAAATCTTTACTCTTCACACTTCAGATAGAGCCCTAATATCCAGAGTTATACAAAGAACTCAAAAAATTAAACAATAAGCAAATGAATTACCCAATCAACAAATGGGCCAAGGACCTGAACAGACACTTCTCAGAGGAGGACATACAATCAATCAATAAGTACATCAAAAAATTCTCACCATCTCGAGCATTCAGAGAAATGCAAAACAAACCCACCCTAAGATACCATCTCACTGCAGTAAGCTTGGCAGCCATTATGAAGTCAAACGACAACAAGTGCTGGCGAGGATGTGGGAAAAAGGGTACACCTGTACATTGCTGGTGGGACTGCAAATTGGTGCAGCAAATTTGGAAAGCAGTATGGAGATTTCTTGGAAACTTGGGAATGGAACTGCCATTTGACCCAGCAATTCCCCTTCTCGGTCTAATCCCTATAGACCCAAAAAGTGCATGCTGCATGGACACTGATAAATCTATGTTCATAGCAGCACAATTCACAATAGGAAGACTGTGGAACCAACCTAGATGCCCTTCAATAGATGAATGGATTAAAAAAAATGTGGCATTTATACACAATGGAGTATTACTCTGCATTAAAAAATGACAAAATCATACAATTTGCAGAGAAATGGATGGCATTAGAACGTATTATGCTACGTGAAGATAGCCAATCACTAAAAAACAAATGCCAAATGTTTTCTTTGATATAAGGAGAGTAACTAAGAACAGAGTTGGGAGGAAGAGCATGAGAAGATGATTAATATTAATCAGGGGTGAGAGGTGGGAGGGAAAAGGAAAGAGAAGGAAAATTACATAGAAATGGAAGGAAACCCTCATGGTTATACAAAATTAAATACAAGATGAAGTGAGGGGAAAGGGGACAAAAACAAGTGGAAGAAATGAATTACAATAGATGGGGTAGAGAGAGAGGATTAGAGGGGAGGGTATGGGAGATAGTAGAGGACAGGAAAGGCAGCAGAATACAACAGACACTAGTATAGCAATATGTAAAATAGTGGATGTGTAACTGATGAGATACTGCAATCTGTATACGAAGAAAAATGGAAGTTCATAACCTACTTGAATCAAAGTGTGAAATATGACATGTCAAGAACTATGTAATGTTTTGTAGAACCAACAATAAATATTAAAGGAAAAAAAACACATGGAGAACTATTTCAATGAAAAATTGACTAGGTTTATAACACCTACACTTTATCATGCAAAAGGCAAGTCCAACTATACACCATGCCTCTTCAGAAGTGCTTGTATTTCTATTCTGTTTGGGTTATTTTTCTTCATCATATTAGGATTAGTAGTCAGAGTTTGGTAGGGTATGCGTTAGTGTCAGGGATTCAGTCTTTGGAATGGAAAATTGGAAAATGAATCCAATGTGTATGCAAATATGTGCTACACAAAAATCTTCCCACTCTCATCCAGAACAATGCCTTGACGTTACCTTCACGCCAAATAAGAAACAATTAGAGGAGAAGAGTTAGAAAATCTGTAAATACATATCTGGAATGGAAAATATTCAGGAGTTCACAAACTTGGAGGTGGTAGAGGAGTATCCCAAAGTAAGGGACAGGGTAAACACTCCACAAACATGGAGGTCTGCTGGCCTAAAGACTTCTAGAGAAACTGCCTCTGAGGATGGGCACTTGAAATATATGTTGTCAGTAGCTTTAGCTTCCTTTGTAGTGAGATCATCAAAGCTGGGTCTGCATCTATGTGACCTGGAGGACATTCTTTCTTGCTTTCCAATACACATGAGGCAGCAGTGCTGAATTCTCTCTTCGTATGTAAACTGTGGCCACTGGGGTCTAAGTGTCTCCCTGTGTGGACTGTGAAGCCTTTTGTTCATCCTCCATTTTCGTAGAGTTTCCTGCTGCAGCACTGAGAGTTTGGTATTTGCCTCACAAAATACAAGGAGTTCAACTGGAACACAGTCCTGGAGGGAGTTCTGTCATTTGTGGTTTTTCAGGGTCTACAAGAGAATGCACCAACCAGGCTTCATTCCCACATAACTTGCCCCCTTCTCCATAGCAACCTGATTCTGCACATTGCCCTGAAAACTATCCATTTAACAAGACACCTTTACATATAAGTGTCTGGTCACTGCACCGTGTCAGTGACAAACCATTTGGAAATCAATGGCAAAACCACATGGCGCAACCACAGATGATTTATCACACACCTGCACACCACAGCTCAGGGCCCACTACTCAGGAGGGTCCAACTTAATGGCATCTCTGTTCTACACCATTTTCATAAATCCCAGTCAATCAAGGCACTGTCTGGTACACTCATGATCAGCAAGAGGTGCTGACAATTTAAGCCACAGCCTCACACAGGGCCCAGAGTCTGATTCAGACATAACCATTTCCAAAACAATTCATCAAAGAGGCACAGGTGATGCCCATTCATTTCCATTTGAAAATTGTTTTCTTCTGGCTTTATAAAGGGGTGGCCTGAGGCAAACAGGTTCCTGACATTCAGGGCAACAGAACAATAGTTAAGCAAAAGGCCCTAAGCCAGGTTTCACCATAGAGACTTTCCTGGTCACACCAATATCTGAGTTTTCTGGTGTGCTCGCCATTCCTTTCAGCTAACTAGTACATGGCCATGTCACAGAGCTTGGAGGTGGTACATATCTTGTACAAAAAACCATGAGCCTTTCTGGAGAGTTGCCAGAATTCAGGAAGAATTCAAGAACTTAGGATGATACTAGGTGTTGCCCATGGATAAGTCAAGCCTCAGTCCATTCATTAATTGGGCAGGATGAATGCTGTGAAGCTTTCTACTAGACAGGACACACCCATTGAGCCATTTTCTTTTCTAATATCTACAACTAAGGACACAGTGGGATACACAGACATAAAAACAGTCTCCTTGTCAGATGACTTACTAGAAACAGTCCACTCCAAACCAAACAAACCTCCTTTTTTACCTATTCTCAGAATATGAGACAAATCCACAAACTGACATCCACACACACAAAGTCACCTCCTTCCCCAAGTATGTCTGTGACTATCCGGAGTGTCCTCTGACTAGTAGGCCATAGAATGTTCCCCAGAAATGGCCGGTCCTGTCTCAGATCTGGTCTCCTTGGCCAATTCTGTGAAGTTTTCAGGAGGCAGTGGTGAGCCATTTCCTGCCCTCTCAGGAAAGGACCCTCTTCAAAGCTTTCTTGGCATTTGGCCACCCTCACATCAGTAGGTACCAAGAAAGACTGACTCTTTACTTGGTAAATCCAAACAAGTGAGCCCACTTGGACTGGGACTGGTACTGGCTCTTGGTGCCTGGCTTCCTGGATCACAAAATTCAGAGAGTTCCATCATGAAAAAAGTGAGGTGAGGTCACTTTCTTCAGAAAATGAATGAGGCCACTGTCTTGGCGACCACTTTGTCCTAACAGTTGCTTCCTAGTGTCTCAGGAAAAGGAGGCTGCCTCTATTTCCTGTGACACTTTCACAAGTTAGAATGGTATAGAAACATAGGCACCTGGGAACAGCTCTCCACACATGCCTGGTTTCATACATCTTCCCTACATTAAGAAGAGATAGGATGATTCAGACACATCCTTTCATCCTGATCGGGTTGTTTGCAAAGGAAGATGACTTTTGCTGTCTCAGGTCCTTCATAGCTGCCTAAGTCTTCTCCAGGGATCATTTCTGCATGGATTTTGAGGTACTCAGCAGGTGGAAGATCTCCTAACTTCCTGTATTGTAATACTAACTTTGTCCCTGCTCTTCTGTAAAGTGAGATTGAGTGAACAATCTCAGTTTACAGAATGGTTAGGGTTAATAGCATGTTTGATTTGGGTTATGAATCATTTTGCTGGATGAATAATGATATTGGGAACCTGTGATATTTACAAGAACATGGAGGTGAAATATAAGTATGAAAACAGAAATCTAGGTAATATTTGAAGCCCAGAAGGACTTTGGGCCCTTGATTGGGATAATTAGCTTAAATTATGTTCTGTGTGACCTTTGCATTTTGTGTCCAGAATATTAGTGTGATAATATGTATATGTAGCTAAGGTGACATGAGTATTTCTTTCACCATTTCTGTGAGCAATATTTTGAAAACTTATAAATTAGTACTGGGGATACTATTAGGTTTACCCTGTTTTGATGAATATAGAGATGATGCATTAATAGACCATACTGTGAATAAATTATATAACTGGTTCCAAATTTAAATAATGGATTGTATTGATATCTGAAAATATATAGAAAATCTTATATTGATATACATACATTCATTCCAACCAGTTATATATCTAATTGTAATGTTAGGGTTATCATTTATCATGAATAGTGTGTGAGTTTTGCCTCAAAAATGATTATGGAATCGAAAATAATATGTTTAGAAAGAAGTCTAGTAAAAAGACCAGTCAAGAAACATGGAGGAACATATGTCTTCCGAAGGAGGAAGTGATTGAAAGTGAACCAAATGTTTATAAATTTGTGAACTTGTGAATGAAAGGAAATATCTTATGATGTCCATGAACTGAAGAAATAATAACGTACCAGGTTTGAATAAAAATGAACTTTAACAAACACAATAGAGACATTAGGAATTCTGGCAAAGTATAGTTCGCAGTGAAAGGTTAATAAAATAAGTACTTGTCACTTCCTGTTTTTCTGTATGCTTAACAAAACACTTTTGAAATATTGAGAACTGTTTGCTAATCTTATTCCCAGAATGTGCTGTCCCCAATTGCCAAACTGCAGAATGTACTCCCTCAACCGGTTGCACGCAAACCGCTCACTCGCCCGGACCCATCAATAAACTTACCCCCCTGCCCTGTCCAAGGAAAATATATAAGCTCTGCTTAAGCTGTTCTCTGGGCTCTCTGCTCTATTCAAGTGAGCTCTGAGCCCCAGCATGCTGGACCCCCAATAAACCCTTTGCTTTTGCATGAGACAGTCTCTTGGTGGTCTCTTCCCCCGATTGTCACCGGACCTTTACATATGGAGGTTCCACTGAGATCCGGCAGCGGTGGACAAGAGACCCCAACGAACTCCTCTCAGGGTAAGTAAGGTGCCTCTTTCTGGTCCGGTTTCAGGTCAGGGCTTGGCAAAATGGATGTCAATGAAGAGCGTGAGCTCTCTGCAACGATGGCTGACAGTCATGTCACAGAGCCACAGGCCAAGTCCCTGGGTGACGTCATAGAGGACTCAGAAAATTGAGGAACAATAGTCTCCATGACTCAGTGATATTTTGTTTCAGATTCGTTATTGCTAACCGATCGGGTACTGCCAACTACTAAGTCCTGGTCTCGGTGTTGGACTTCCATATCCTGTCTTTATTGTCTTGTCTTGTCTGTGTCGTGTGTTGTTGCTTTTACTGTTTGTGTATCTTTCATTATGGGACAGAGCACTTCAATGCCTCTGTCTCTGACCCTTGATCACTGCACCAAAGTTTGCTTAAGGGATCAGAATCTTTCTTTTTTAGCAAAACGCTGGACCTGGCAGACTCTCTGTGCCTCAGAATGGCTCACCATTGGATTTGGATGGACCCTAGAAGGATCTTTCTACTTCCCACTAATTTAAAAAGTCAGAGATATTGTCTTTCAGCCAGGACCACACAGATACCTGTGAAGACAGATGGCCACTGCCTACCAACCCGGGGACGAGGGGAATCAACATCAATATCAAGAAAGAGACTTGTCTACATTAGACGACATCAGGTGTCATCCATGGAACCCCGCTGAAAGGGACCATAGAAGGTGCTACTTATAACACCTACAGAAGTAAAGGTAGACAGAATCACTTCCTGGATCCATACCTCTCATCTCAAGCCTGTGCCCTGTCCAGACTCTGGCTGGAAACTGTAAAAGACAGGTAACCCTTTCAAATTGTGTATTTGCCTTGTCAATAAGGCTATAGACTCTCCCCTTGACCACCAGTAGTCCTAACCCTCATCAGCCCATTCAGCAGCAATGGCTGATCACAAATCTTACTGGACAAGAAGTATGGTCTATCTCGCATACCGCCCACTTAAGGAAATGGTCGCCATCTCTCCACAGAGACATTTGTCAGCTGGCTATAGGTCTTTTCCATTGGGATATCCCTGATGAAGTGGATCCCACTAAAATTCCATTAAATCCCTTCTCTACCATAGATAATGAAAACAAATATTATGGATGTAGGGACACGCGAGCCAGATGCAGTTTGGCTAGCCTAGATTACTATGTTTGCCTGGCGGACTATCAAAGCCACAAACAGTCACGGCTGTGTTGGGGGGAAGCCGACTTCTTCTGTAAGTCATGGGGATGTGAGCATTCAGGGACTGCTTGATGGAACCCAAACTCCTCATCAAATTCTGTACACAACATTGGCCATATCCAATTAGATAACCAAAATTGATAGCCCCCAGAGGGGTCTCTAGATCCTCAAATTCTGCGTGACCTTTTTAACTTTTGCAAGTGCTCAAAAGTGTGAAAGGAGATTTCCCTATGTGGAGGCCTTTTCCCTCCTTTGCTCACATCCTGAACTATGCTTCTCCAATAGATCCTCACCCTCAGCCATCTGCTCCATACTCTCTGCTCTTACTCTCACCTAAGCAACCTGATTTCTCCCCTCCAATTACTAGATCAAAAACCCAAACCTCTGCCCATTCTATGACCATTGCCCCCTTGTTAAGGTAGCAGGTACTGAGGTACACCTTAACCCACTCACTCCTCTCTTCTCTTGTCATTGCCTGCACCGGGTCCCACCAGGTCCTCTTACTAGCTAACACAAAGCTCAAACCAGCTGAGGAGAGCCCTCAGGCCCTTATCGAAGATGTAATGTAAATGGCCTTTAAAGTTGCTTTGTCATCACTGAAAACAGGTTACTAAGTATTTAAAGTCCCTCACAGGCTTTTGGGGATACTAACTCCCATCTTACCCTCTGCTCTACCTGTTGTACTGCTCAAGATTTGTTCCTAGAAAAATCCAAAACCCCTTTCCCATTATTCTTTTACATCTCTCCTACCTCATTCTCAGATCCACGGAGCTGCTCACAGCCACGCCTTCCCCGTCTTCCCCCTCTGTACCAGGCCCACAGAAATGTCTTAACTGACCTTCTCCAGAAATCTTCAACATAGCTGAATTTAGGACTTTCAGAAAAAGAGTCCCTATAAAAAATTTCTAAGTACATAAACTTCCTCTTTTTGTGTTGCCCTATTCTACTTGGCCACTGGCTAAAAAAATCAGCAATCCTAAGCTAGACACCACCTTACTAGTTTTTCACAAAATATGTGAACAAGGCCTTGGCCTTGAGCTGAGGCTTCACAGAGATGGCTACATTTGTAAGATAAAGAAGTTACCAACTGGGCTCCATGGTAACAGTTGGGAGGGGGAAAAAATAAAGGGAATATAATGCTCTCCCTCACCCAGGTGTCCTTGAAAAGTTAACTTTCCCACAACAGAGGAAAAAAACAGAATACAAACTGCTTTTTGTGAACTGCTTAAGACTGTGAACTTCTGAGCCCCTTCCCTTATATGTTGGGTACAAATTCTGAAAGTACCTAAACTTGGGGTTCCGGGGATTTAATTGATTACAACAGAAGTAATGCCCTCTGAATCTGTTTGCAAACAAATAGGACTGTTTTCCTGTCTTTGGTACTATCTTAGGTGCCTTGCCTTGTCCGTCCCTACAACAGTATAATTCTATATACTTAAAACATTGTTTATGTTTTCATGAAGTGGTCAACAGATGTGATTAATTGTGTAGTTGTGCAAATGTTTCCCAGAGTGCTCTATCAACACAGGTTCATTTGAAGATCAAATAGGGGGGGCATAAAACCTAGTTCCACTGGGAACATATATCACTCACTTTTGCGATCCTATTAGGAATACATGTTGCTGCAAGGGTGGGCACAAGAACCACTGCCTTGGTCCATGGGACAAAACAAATGACCCAAATAGAAGCAGCTATAGAGCAAAACTTAAAGATATTAGAAACCTCCATAACAGCATTGCAGGAATCTTTAACCTATCTCTCTGAAGTTGTTTTACAGAACAGTCGAGGATTGGAACTCCTCTTCATGTGAGAAGAGGGCCTTTGTTTTGCATTGATGGAAGAATGTTGTTTTTATGCCAACCATATTGGAGTTGTAAAAAAATCTATGAGTAAATTAAAAAGATGACTTGAAGAGCGTCAACGACAGAGAGAGGCCAAAAAAGGGTGTTTTGAATCTTGGTTCACAAAGTTCCCCTGGTTAACTACGCATTTATCAACCCTGGCCGGTCCAATAATAATCCTCATATTATTGCTAACTATTAAACCCTGCTTGCTCAACCATGTAATTTATTTTCTCCTGGCTCAAATTGGACAAGTTAAACTAATGGTAATACCCCACTAGCAGACATAGAATGTGACACCCCCCAATGATCATTTTTATGATTAAAAGTAGCCAGAAAAAGAAGTGTCGAATGAAAGGTTAATAAAATATGTAGTTGTCACTTCCTGTTTTTCTGTACGCTTAACAAAACACTGTTGAAATCTTGAGAAATGTTTGCCAATCTTGTTCCCAGAATGTGCTGTCCCCAACTGTCAAACTGCAGAATGTACTCCTTCACCAGGTTGCATGCAAATTGACCACTCGCCCTGACACATCAATAAACTTCCCTCCCTGCACTCGCAAGGGAAAGTATTTAACCTCTGCTTAAGCTGTTCTCAGGGCTCTCTACTCTTTTCAAGTGAACTCTGAGCCCCAGCATGCTGGACCCCCAATAAACCCTTTGCTGTTACATGAGATAGACTCTTGGTGGTCTCCTCTTCCGACACTCGACCGACCTTTACTTGAATGATTGAATGTAGAAGAGAACATCCAGTCAAAAAGGGATAGTCAGTAGGATTAGGAATATAGTCCGTAGGTTTAGGAAGAAGAGTGAGTATAGGATTTGGACCAAAAGTTCTTTAGTAATAGGGTTTCGGTTAGAGAATGAATGTAAATGTCAGCACATGTGAAGAATGAGTCACAATGATGAACTGGGGAAAATATGTAGGAAAGCAGATATCAATAGAGACATTAGGAAATCAGGCAAAGTATAAAGTGAGTGATAGGATTAGACATTATCAACAGGGTTGAGTTTCAATATATAATCTTAGGAAGAAACAAATATGTAGTCACCAATAGGATTGACATTTGAGAGTATTAGGCAACCTGGACATGAATGTTTTTAATAATACAGGTTCACTTTCTATTTAGCCTTTGGTACAATCATAAGTGTGACTTTTGCATTTTGTGTTCCGAATATTACTGTGATAAAATGTATATGTAGATCAGGGGACATGAGTATTTCTTCCACAATTTCTGGGAGCAATATTTTGAAGACGTATAAATTGAGCACTCTAGGATATTCCAACAAACAATTCTTACACAAACTTTTACCAATGTGGTTCCAAAGGTAGAGGCGCATACGCAAGGAATGCAAAGTGAACTAATTCTAACCAAAAAAAAAAAAAAAGAAAAAAAAATTGATACTTTATCTTCCACTTCTTGTGCCACTCCTGTTTCAAATTACTTAGTCTTGACTGCATGTCTCCTGCAGAAATAATCAAAATCTCTGGAATACGTCTTTTGTTTGTTTTGCTTTTGCGGTGCTCCAGATAGAACCCAGGACCTCCACATGCTTCGGAAAGCACTTGACTGCTAAACTACATCCATGCTCCCCACCCCCACTACTTTTTTGTTGTTTTGAGAAAGGGTCTTAGTAGCTGGGATTTCAGGCATGCACTATTGCACCAGACTCCTGAATATATCTTGCCACTACATTTAGATGCAGAATTGGCTCAACAATAAGAAATTAAGAGGGTGTGAATAAAATAGTAATAGTGAAGAACCACTAAGAATACAGAGAAAGCACACTAAACAATACCTTTTGTTCAAATGCAATCTCTTTTAAAAGATTTTTTAAATGGATGACAATAAACTTCTGAAAAACAGACACAAATATCTTTCCTATCCTTTGCCTGAATTTCAATACTTTAAATTTTATTTTAATTACAGCTTTACTGAGATACAAATTTATATACCATGCAATCTATTGTATCACATGTGTATCTATTTTATATCCAGTATGGTTATTTCAATAAAATGACACACTAACTTTTCTGAATGAGTAGAATTACTAGTTACTACTAGGGTTCAATTTCTAGCTTTGCAAAAGCAAACAAACAAACAAACAAAGTTGGCTAATGGATCATATATTCTAATATTCCTAGCATTTTTTCAGTACAAAAAACCCACATTATCCCACAAAAAGATATGAAATAGAATTATATTTTTTCATCTGGGTATGCTAAAGACAAGTCTATTTAGAAAATCCTGTTGTTTCAAATGTTGTTGAAAATAATATAAAAATACTTTAAGAAAGAATGCAAAATAAAAAAAATAAATTAGTATTGGGGGTACAAAGAGGTGTACCCTGTGTCTATGAATATAGAAGTAATTCATGAATTGACAATACTGTGAATAAATAATATAACTGATTCCACTTCAAATAATGGATTGATAGAATTGATATCTGAAAATACATAAGAAATCTTATATTGATATAGAATCATTCATTCCAATGAGTTATACATCTAATGGTAATATTAGGGTTATATTCTATCATGAAAGGTGTGTGAGATCTGCTTCAAAAGTGAGAATGGAAAAGGAAAATAATGTGTTTGGAAAGAAGTCTCATGAAAAGACCAGTCAAGAAACATAGAGGAATGCATGTGTTCTGAAGTAGAAAGTGATTGAAAGTGACACAAATGCAAATAATTTTGCTAACTTGTGGATGAAATACATATCCTATGATGTGAATAAACTGAAGAAATAGTAAAGTACCAGTGTTGAATAAAAATGAACGTCAAAATGTACATCATGTCCCATAGTAATCTACTTGGATTGATGTTAAACTTGGTCAGTTACTGTAGAAATATTAGGATTTGTATGCACCATTCACTGATGTTACTTGTCAGTACTAGAAAACAAATATGTATTTCAGGTGGATGAATAATTCTGAGAATAATCTTGTGAAAAGTTTATTATAAATCCACATACATGAATATGAATGAATTTAGGGTGTGTAAAAGAAGACAGAAGTATTTCATATTTTTAAAAATTTGGAGAGTATATATATATATATATATATATATATATATATATATATACACACACACACACACACACACAAACACATATACACACAGAGACATTGAAATGTAGCAATATATATGCCAATTGAAATTGATGTAGAAATACATATCGTCCAAAGATCCAAAAATATTTAATTTACTGAACATGGATTTGTGTATAATGTTGTTCAACTAGGAAGCTCCCGCTTAGGTTAAATTTTCAGTTCCAACAGCGTTTAGGAGGAGTGATCTCTTCTCATAATTTGTATCTGCCAAGTCAGCCACCTCACAAGAATGTACATTTGATACCAGGTAGGATTCTATATGTGCATATAAAAATGCATGTGCTGAATAGGCTACAGACAAACGGAGACAGGAATTCAAATACTTGTTAAATTTAAAAACACATGGACAACTATGTCAACAAAATATTGATTAGATTTATAACTCCTACACTATATAATGAAAAAGGCAAGTTCAACTATACACCATGCCTCCTCTGAACTTCTTGGATTTCTATTCTGTTTGGGTTATTGTTCTCCATCATATTAGGATTAGTAGTCAGATTCTAGTAGGTTATGGGTTAGTGTCAGGAATTCAGTATTTCGAATGGAAAATTGGAAAATGAATCCAATGTGTATGCAAATATGTGCTACAAAATATCTTCCAACTCTCATCCACAACAATGCCTTGAAATTACCTTCACCCCAAATAAGACACAATTAGAAGAGAAGAGGTAGAAAATCTGTGAATATATATCTGTAGTGGAATATGCTCAGGAGTTCACAATTTTGGAGGTTGTAGAGCAGTTTCCAAAAGTAAGGGACAGGGTAAACACTCCACAAACATGGAGCTCTGTTGGCCAAAAGATTTCTTGAGAAACTGCCTCTGAGGGTGGGCACTTGAAATATATGTGTTTGTCAGAAGCTTTAGCTTCCTTTCTAGTGAGACCATCAAAGCTGGGTCTGTATCTATGTGACATGAAGATCTTGGTTTCTTATTTTCCAATGATCCTGAGGCAGCAGTGCTGATTTCTCTCTTTGTATGTAAACTGTGGCCACTGGGGCCTAAGTGTCACCCCATGTGGACTCTGAAGCCATTTGTTCATCCTCCAACTTTTGTGGTGTTTCTTGCTGCTGAACTGGGACATTGGTATTTGCTTCACGAAATACAATGAGTTCAACTGGAACACAGTGCTGGAGGAAGTTCTGTCACGTGTTGTGGGTCACGTTCTGCAGGAGAATGTACCAACCAGGCTTCAATACCAGATAGCTTGTCCCCTTAACCTCAGCAACCTGATTCTTAACATTACCCTGAAACCTCTCCATATACAAGATGCCTTTACATAGAAGGGTCTGCTGGCTGCACCATGTCAGTCACAAGCCATTTGGAAGTCAATAGCAGATCCACATGGTCCCACCACAGATATTTTATCACACACTACTGCTCTAGGTCCACTACTCAGCAGGCTCCAACTTATTGGCATCGCTGTTCTAGATAATTTTTATGAAACTCAGTCAATAAAGGCCCTGGCTAGTATACTCATGATCAGCAACAGACCATTTAAGAGTTCTCCAGTGCCACCTGTTAATGGCCTCCACAGGGCTTTGAAGAACTCATTTGACCCAAAGAATGCCTAATCTCACTTGATGGAGGTCAGGAACCTTACAGAGGAAGGCAAGAGACTTCATCCACAATTACTGATCTTTTTGCCATTTTGGTTTTGAATGCACACATGGGATCTTTCTTTAGATCCATCAGGTGCTGAGAATCTAAGCTATAGCCTCACATAGGACCAAGAGGCTGATTCAGACGCATCCCTTTCCAAAGCAATTAAGCACAGAGCCACAGTTGATGCCCATTTATTTCCATTTGAAAACTGTTTTCTTCAGGATTCATAAAGGGATGGCCTGAGGCAAAGACTTTCCTGACATTCAGGGCAACAGAACAATAGCAAAAGGCCCAAAGCAGGGTTTATCCACTGAGACTTTCCTGGACACACTGATATTAGAGTTTTCTGAGATGCTCGCCATTCCCTTCATCTATCTTGTACATGGCCATGTCACTCAGATTGGAGGTGGTACATATCTTGGACACAAAACAATGAGCCTATTCTTGAGAGTGACCAGAATTGAGGAAGAAATCAGGAACTTAGGAAGATTTCAGGTGTTGCCCATCCATAAGGCAAGGGGCAGTCCACTCCTAAATTGGGCAGGATGAATGCTGGGAAGATTTTTACTAGACAGGACACATTGATGCATTCTTTTTTCTAAGGTCTACAACCACGAACACAGTGGGTTACAAAGACATGCAAAAAATCGCCTTGTCAAACGACTTACTAGAAGCAGTCCACTCCAAACCAAACAAACCGCCTTTCCTACCTATTCTCATAAGAAGAGACTAAACCACAAAATCACACACACGCGCGCAAACGCACCTCCTTCATTCAAGTAGGTCTGTGACTATCTGGAGTGTCCTCTGACTGGTGGGCCATACTATGTTCCCCCAAAAGGCCTGTCCTGTCTCAGATCTGGTCGCGGTGAACCACTACCTGCTTTCTCAGGAAAGGCCCCTCTTCAGAGCTCTCCTGGCATTTGAAATCCTCATATCAGTAGGTACCAAGGAATACTTAGTCTATCCTTGGTTTTTCCAAACAATGGAGCCCACTGGCACTGGAACTGTGACAAGGTCTTGGTATTCTCTGTCTTCCTGGAGCCCAAGGTCAGGGAGTTTCTTCACCAAGGAAGTGAGGTAGGTCGCTTCATTCAGGAACTGAGTGACTTTACTGCCTTTGCAACCACTTTGTCCTAACAGGTGATTGCAAGGTTCCCATGAGGTGGAGGCTGCCCCTACTTCCCGAGACAGTTTCAACAGTTAGAATGGTATATCAACCATAGGAATCCGGGAACAGCTCTCCACACAGGCGTGGTTTGGTCCCTCTTCTCTACATTAAGAAAAGAGAGGCTGATTCAGACACAATGCTTCATCCTGAGTACGTTGTTTGCCATGGAAGATGACTTTTGCTCTCTCAGGTCCTTCATAGCTGCCTATGTCTTCTCCAGGGATCGTTTCTGCTTAAAACTTTGAGGATCTCAGCATCTGGAAGATCCCCTACATTCCTGTATTGTAAGACCAACTCTGTCGCTGGTCTTCTGTAAAGTTAGATTGAGGGAACAGTGTTTGGTTAGGCTTAATAACAGGTTCGATTTGGATTAAGAATCATTCTGAGCGATGAATAATGGTATTGGGAATGTGCGATATTTACAAGAATATTTAGGTGAAATATAAGTATGAAAACAGAAATCTAGGTAAAATTTGAAGCCCAGAAGGGCATTGGGCCTTTAATTGGGATACTTAGCTTTGACTTACGTTCTGCACAGATGTCTTAAATAAATCCATATACAATGTCATAGGACCTTGTACCTTGGATGATTGAATGTCACGAGAATATCCAGTCAAAAAGCTATAGTCGGTAGGATTAGGAAAAGTGTCGGTAGGTTTAGAAAGAATAGTGATTATAGGTTTTGGAGGAAATGTTTTTAGCAATTGGGTTTCGGTTAGAAAGTGAATTTAAATGTCAGCACATGTGAAGAGTCAGTCAAAATGATAAACTGGGAAAATATTTAGGAAAGCAGAAATCAATAGAGACATTAGGATATCAGGCAAAGTATAAAGTGAGTGATAGGATTACACATTTTCAACAGGCTTGAGGTTGAATATATAATCTTAGGAGGAAACAAATATATAGTCACCAATAGGATTGACATTTGAGAGCGGTAGCAACCTGGACAGGAATATTTTTAGTAATCCATGCTCACTTTTCATTTAGGTTTTGGTACAATCATAACTGTGACCTTTGCATTTTGTTTCCAGAATATTACTGTGATAACATGTACATGTAGATCAGGTGACATGAGTATTTCTTCCACCATTTCTGGGAGCAATATTGTGAAGACGTATAAGTTAGTACTGGGGGTACAAATAGGTGTACCCTGTGTCTATGAATATAGAGATAATGCATGAATAGATCATACTGTGAATAAATAGTATTACTGGTTCCAACTTTGAATAATGGATTGAATTGATAAATGAAAATACAGAGGAAATCTTATATTGATATATATACATTCATTAAAACCAAATATACATCTAATGGTAATATTAGGGTTATGGTTCATCATGAAGAGTGTGTGAGTTTTGCTTCAAAAATGATTACGGAAATCGAAAAAGAAACCTCATGAAAAGATCAGTCAAGAAACATGGAGTTATACATGTGTTCTGAAGCAGGAAGTGATTGAAAATGAAACAAATGCCTATTAATTTTCGAATTTCTAGATGAAATATATATTTTATGATGTGCATAAACGGAAGAAATTGCAATGTACCAGTGTTGAATAAAAATGAATTTCAAAATACACATCATGTCCCATAGAAATCTATTTGCATTGATGTTAAACTTTGTAAGTTACTGCAGAAATACAAGGATTTGTATGCACCATTCACTGAAGATAGTTCTCAGTACGAGGAAACAAATATGTTTTTCAGGTGTGTGAATATTCCTGGGAATAATCTCGTGAAAAGTTGATTAAAAATCCACATACATGAATTTGAATTATTTTAGGGAGTGTATAATAAGACACATATTTCATATTTTGAAAAATCTGGAGAGTATGTATACACACACACACACAAACAGACTTTAAAAAGTAGGAATATATATGCCAATTGAAATTCACCATGAAATATATATCATCCACAGATCAGAAATATTTATTTTACTGAACATGGGTTTTTGTGTAAAGTTGTTCAACCAGGAAGCTCACCCATTGGTTGAATTTCAGTTCCAGCTTCATTTAGGAAGAGTGAACTATTCTAACAATTTGTATCTGCCAAGTGAGCCATCTCACAAGAATGTACGTGTGATTCCAGGTAGGATTCTATATGTGCATATAAAATTACATGTGCTGAATAGGCTGCAGAGAAAGGGAGTCAGGTATTCACATATTTGTTAACTTTAGAAATACATGGAGAAATATTTCAACAGAAAATTGACTAGATTTATAACTCCTACCCTATATAATGCAAAAGGCAAGTCCCACTATACAACATGCATCCTCTGAACTGCTTATATTTCTATTCTGTTTGGGTTTTTATTCTCCATCATATTAGGATTAGTAGTCAGAGTCTAGTAATGTAGTGGTTAGTGTCATGGATTCAGTATTTCTAATGGAAAATTGGAAAATGAATCCAATGTGTATGTAAATATATGCTACACAAAAATCTTCCCACTCTCATCCAGAAAAATGCCTTGACATTACCTTCGCACCAAGAAAGACACAATTAGAGGAGAAGAATTAGAAAATGTGTGAATACATATATTCAATGAAAAATCCTCAGAAATTCACAACCTTGGAGGTGGTAGAGGAGTTTCCAAAAGTAAGGGACAGGATAAACACTCCACAAACATGGAGCTCTGCTGGCCTAAAGACTTCTTGAGAAATGCCTCTGAGTTTGGGCACTTGAAATGTATGTTGTTTTCAGGAGCTTTAGCTTCTTTCTAGTGAGACCATCAAAGCTGGGTCTGCATCTATGTGACCTGGAGGACATGGCATCTTATTTTTCAATGAACATGAGGCAGCAGTGCTGGTTTCTCTCCTTGCAGGTAAACTGTGGCCACTGGGGGCTAAGTGTCTCCCCGTTTGGACTGTGAAGCAATTTGGTCATGATCCACTTTTCGTTGTGTTTCTTGCTGCTGCACTGGGAGTTTGGTGTTTGCTTCATGAAATACAAGGAGTTTATCTGGGACACAGTGCTGGAGGGAGTTCTGTCACGTGTGGTGGATCAGTGTCTGCAGGAGAATGCACCAACCAGGCTTCTATCCAGATAGCTTTCCCCCTTGACCATAGCAACCTGATTCTGAACATTGCCCTGAAACCTCTGCATATAACAAGATGCCTTTACATAGAAGGGTCTGCTGCCTGCACCATGTCAGTCACAAGGCATTTGGAATCCAATGTTAGATCCTCATGGCCGTACCACTGATGTTTTATCACACACCTGCCCACCACTGCTCTAGGTCCACTTCTCAGCAGACTCCAACTTACTGGCATCTGTGTTCTACACCATGTTAAAGAAACCCAGTCAATCTAGGCACTCTCTGGTATACTCATGATCAGCAACAGGACATCCAAAGGTTCTCCAGTGCCACCTGGTAATGGTAATTTTAAAAATTTCATGATATTTATGTAACCATTTTCAAGGATGAAGTTGGAGGCATTGTGGGTTTCAATTATTCAGAAACCATTAAATGGTGAGGAATCTCATTTTAATGAAAGCTCTGGAGAACTCTCACAGGCAAGGCTTCCCAAATAGTGGCCAAAACGTCACTTGAAGCCAGGCCCATTGAGGTCTAAAATGTGAGGTCCATGTGTGTTTTGACTCTCAATTGTGGCTGCCAAGTCTTTCAGAATAAAATTATGTGATTCTCTGGCTGAGATTCCCAGTGAACTGTGGAAAGTCCCCCTGGGACTAGATCACAGCTTCCAATGGCGACTCTCATGCGTTGCCTCCGAAAATCTTAACACAATTCATGGCAATTCTTCTCTGAGGTCAGTTCAAGAACTGAGTCTCTAAGGGGAATCACACCAGAATTCAACCCAGGTTGAACCAGTAATCTCTCACAATTAAAACCTAAACACTCCCACATGACCCTCATCTTCTTCCATATAGACACTCATCATAACCTCTGGCTGGAGGTTTCCATGAGGGCACAGCCCAGGACAGTGTCCAAAATAAGCTTCCTTGTCCCTCATTTGCCTAAAGTCACGTTTGCCTGGACACCCTTCCTATGAACCAGGAGTGATCAAATAGGCCTGACATTTATACTGCTCCACTTCTCCAATTTGAGGCCTACTGACTGAGGGGTTTAAATTCTTTTTGGGAATTGGACGCATGAGAAAACACAAGAACTATGGGCAAGCCACTGCAGAGCTTTGAAGAACCCATTTGACACAAAGGATCCCTATTCTTCCTTGATGGAAGTAAGTGCCCTACCAGAGGAAGGCAAGAGACTTCATCCACAATGACTCTACTTTTAGCCATTTTGGTTTTGGATGCACATATGGAATCTTTCTTTAGATCCATAAGGTGCATAGAATCTAAGCCACAGCCTCACACAGGGCCAAGAGGCTGATTCAGACACATCCCTTTCCAAAGCAATTAAGCAAAGAGCCACAGGAGATGCACATTTATTTCCAATTGAAAAGTCTTTTGTTAAGGCTTCCAAAAGTGTTGGCCTGAGGAAAACACCTTCCTGACATTCAGAGCAACAGAAAAATATGTATGCATAAGGCCCAAAGCAGGGTTTCTCCACTGAGATATTCCTGGTCACACTGCTATCTGAGTTTTCTGAGATGCTCGGCCATTCCATTCAGCTATCCAGTACATGGCCATTTCACAGACCTTTGAGGTGGTACATATCTTGGACACACAACCATGAGTCAATTCTTGAGAGTGACCAGAATTGAGTAAGAAATCAGGAACTTAGGAAGATTGCAGGTGTTGCCCATCCATAAGGCAAGCCGCAGTCCATTCATAAATTGGGCAGGATGAATGCTGGGAAGCTTTCTACTAGACAGGACACATCCATTGATGCATTCTCTTTTCTAATGTCTACAACCACTAACACAGTGGGATACACAGACATAGAAAAACTCGCATTGTCAAAGGACTTAGAAGAATCAGATAGTTCCAAACCAAACAAACCTCCTTTCCTACCTATTCTGAGAACATGAGACAAAACCACAAACCCCACCCGAACTCACAAATTCAACTTCTTCCCCCAAGTAGGTCTGTGACTATCCGGAATGTCCTCTGACTTGTGGGCCATACTGTGTTCTCCCGAAATGGCCTGTCCTGCCTCAGATCTGGTCACCTTGGCCAACTCTGTGAAGTTGTCAGGAGCCAGTGTTGAGCCACTACCTGCTTTCTCAGGAAAGGCCCCTCTTCAGAGCACTCCTGGCATTTGGCCATCCTCACATCAGTAGGTACCAAGAATGACTGACTCTGTCCTTGGTAAATCCAACAAGTGAGCCCACTGGAACTGTGACTGGGACTGGCTCTGGGTGCCTGGCTTCTTGGATCACAAGTTCAGAGAGTTCCATCACCAAGGAAGTTAGGAAGGTCATTTCTTCGGGAACTGAATGAGGTCACTGCCGTGGCAACCACTTTGTCCTAACACTTGCTTCCAAGGGTCCCATGAGATGGAGGCTGCCCCTAATTCCTGAGACACTTTCAAAAGTTAGAATGGTATACCAACCATAGGTACCCAGGAACAGCTCTCCACACAGGCCCGGTTTGCTCCATCTCCTCTACGTTAAGGATAGAGAGTCTGATTCAGACTCAACCCTTCATCCTGATCAGGTTGTTTTCCATGGAAGATTACTTTTGCTCTCTCCGGTCCTTCATAGCTGCCTACATCTTCTCCAGGGATAATTTCTGCATTGACCTTTGAGGTTTTCAGCAGGTTGAAGATCCCCTACATTCCTGTATTGTAAGAACAAATCTGTCCCTGCTCTTCTGAATACTTAAATTGATGGAACAATGTATGGTTAGTGTTATTAACATGTTCAATTAAAACCAAAACACTACCACATGGCCCTTATATTCTTCCATATAGACACTCATCATTACCTCTGGCTGGAGGTTTCCACAAGGGGCGAAGCCCAAGACAGTGTCCAAAATAAGTTCCCTTGCCCCTCATTTGCCTAAAGTCTGGGTTTCCTGGACACCCTTCCTGTGAACCAGGATTGATCAAATAGGCCTGCCATTAATAATGCTCTTTTTCTCCTTTTTGAGGCCTACTGAACGTGAGGTATAGATTCTTTATGTGATTTGGAGTCATGTGAAACCCAAGCACCTTTTCTCGTCTTTGAAGAACTCATTAGACCCAAAGGATCCCTATTCGTAATTGATGGAGGTGAGGAGCCTAACAGAGGAAGCAAGAGACTTTATCCACAATGTCTGATCTTTTTGCCATTTTGGTTTTGGATGCACACATGGGATCTTTCTTTAGATCCATCAGGTCCTGAGATTCTAAGCCACAGCCTCACACAGAGCCGAGAGGATGATTTAGACACATCCTTTTCTAAAGCAATTAATCTAAGAGCCACGGGTGGTGCTCATTCATTTCCATTTGAAAGCAGTTTCTTCAGGCTTCACAAACTGGTGGTCTGAGGCAAAGACCTACCTGACATTCAGGTCAACAGAACAGTAGGTAAGCAAAAGGCACAAAGCAGGGTTTCTCTACTGAGACTTTACTGGTCACACTGATATCTGAGTTTTCTGAGATCCTCCCCATTCATTTCAGGTATCCAGTAAATGGCCATGTCACAGAGCTCGGAGGTGGTACATATCTTGGACAAAAAAAAAATGAGCCTATTCTGGAGAATGGCCAGAATTCAGGAAGAAAACAGGAACTAAGGAAAATAGTAGGTGTTGCCCATCGATAAGGCAAGCAACAGTCCATTCATAAATTGGGCAGGATGTGTGCTGGAATGCTTTCTACTTGTCAGGACACATGCATTGATGCATTCACTTTTCTCATATCTTCAACCACCGACAAAGAGGGATACACAGACATAGAATCACTCACCATGTCAAATGACTTATTAAAAACAGTCCACTCCAAACCAAACAAACTGCCTTTCCTACCTATTCTCAGAACATGAGGCAAAACCATAAACTCACATCTACACCCACAAAGGCATATCTTTTACCCACATAGGTCTGTGAGTAACCAGAGTGTCCTCAGACTGATAGGCCATACTATGTTCTCCCGAAATGGCCTTTCCTGTCTCAGATCTGGTCTCCTTTACCAACTCTCTAGAGTTTTCAGGAGCCATCGGTGAGTCACTACCTGCTTTCTCAGGAAAGGCCCCTCTTCAGAGCTTTCCTGGCATTTAGTGATCCACAAGAAAGACTGACTCTGTCCTTGGTAAATCCAAACAAGTGAACCCACTGGGAAAGGGACTGGGACTGGCTCTTGGTGCCTGGCTTCCTGGATCCCAAGTTCAGAGGGTTCCATCACCAAGGAAGTGAGGTAGGTCACTTCCTTCAGGAACTGAATGAGGTCACTGCCTTGGCAACCACTTTGGTCTAACATTTGCTTCCAATGGCTCCATGACATGGAGGCTGCCCCTACTTCCTGTGTCACATTCACAAGTTAGAATGGTATACCAACCATAGGCACCCGGGAACAGTCAGAGTCTACTAGGGTATGGCTTACTGTCAGGAATTCAGTATTTCAAATAGAAAATAGGAAAATGAATCTAATGTGTATACAAATATATGCTAGACAAAAATCTTCCCACTGTCCTCCACAACAATGCCTTGATATTTCCTTCACCACAAGTAAGACACAATTAGTGGAGAATAGTTTGAAAATCTGTGAATATATATCTGGAAAAAAAATGAATGGAGTTCACAACCTTGGAGGTGGTAGAGGAATTTCCAAATGTAAAAGAAAGGATAAACACTCCACAAACATGGAGCTCTGGTGGCCTAATAAATTTTTGAGAAACTGCCTCTGAGTTTGGGCCCTTGAAATATTTGTTGTTGTCAGGAGCTTTAGCTTCCTTTGTAGTGAGACCATCAAATCTGGGTCAGCATCTATGTGACCTGGATGACATGGTTCCTTATTTTCTATTGAACATGAGGCAGCAGTTCTGAATTCTCTCTTTGTAGGTAAACTGAGGCCACTGGGGTCTAAGTGTCTAACCGTGTGGTCTGTGAAGCCATTTGGTCATACTCGAATTTTTGTGGTGTTATTTACTGCAGTACTCTGAGTTTGGTATTGGCTTCATGAAGTACAAGGAGATAAACTGGGACACAGTCCTAGAGGGAGTACTCTCATGTGTGGTGAGTGAGTGTCTGCAGGAGAATGCACCAACCAGGCTTCTATCCCAAAAAGCTTGCACCCATGTCCATAGCAACCTGATTCTGAACATTGCCATGAAACCTCTCCATATAACAAGATCCCTTTATTTGTAAGGGTCTGCAGGCTGCACCATGTCAGTCACAATCCATTTGGAAGCCAAGGGAAGATCCATGTGGCCCCACGACAGATGTTTTATCATACACCTGCCAACCACTGCTCTAGGCCCACTACTCAGCAGGCTCCAACTTTCTGGCATCTCTGTTCTACAACATTTTCATGAAACCCAGTCAATCAGGGCACTGTCTGGTATACTCGTGATCAGCAACAGACATCCAAAGATTTTCTAGTGCCACCTGTTCATAGGAATATCAAAAATTTTATGGTGTTTATCTAGCCAATTTTCAAGGATGAAGTTGGAGGCACTGTGGGTTTCAATTCATTCAGGAACCATGAAATAGTGAGGAAGCTCATTTCAATGAAAGCTCGGGACAATTCTCACAGGCAAGGCTTCCCAAGGAGTGGCCAAAAGGTCACATGAAGCCAGGCCCATTGAGGTTTACAATTGAGGTCCATGTGTGTTTTGACTCTCAACTATGGCTGCTAAGTCTTTCTGAATAAAGTCATGTGATATCCTGGCTGAGAATCCCAGTGCTCTTTGGAAAGCCAACCTGGGCCTAGATCTCAGTCTCCAAGGGCAACTCTCATGTGTGGCCTCCTAAATTCCAAACACAATTCATGCCAATACGTCGCTGAGATCTGTTCCAGAACTCAGTCTCTAAAGGGAATCACACAAGAGTTAAAGCCCAGGTTGACCCTGGAATCTTTTCCAACCATAACACAAATGACCACAATTAAACCAAAACACTCCAACATGGCCCTCATCTTCTTCCATATAGACAGTCATAATAAACTCTGGTTGGAGGTTTCCATGAGGGGCGCAGCCCAAGACAGTGTTCAAAATAAGCTCACTTGCCACTCATTTGCCTAAAGTCAGGGTGGCATGGAAACCCTTCCTGTGAACGAGGGGTGATCAAATAGGCCTGCCATTAATAGTGCTCTACTTCTCCAATTTGAGGCCTACTCTCTGTGGGGTATAGATTCTTTATGAGAATTGGGGTCATGAGAAAACCCAAGCACCTATTGGCTACCCTCTGAAGGGATTTGAAGAACCCATTTGAGTGAACCAAGGAGTTGGATCAAAAGACTTTAGATATAGGGTTTTGGTTAGAGAGTGAATGTAAATTTCAGCATATGTGAAGAGTCAGCCACAGTGATGAACTGGGGAAAATGTGTAGGAAAGCAAATATCAATAGAGATATTAGGAAATCAGGCAAAGTACAAAGAGAGTGATAGGATAAGACATTTTTAACAGGGTTGAGTTTGAATATACAATCTTAGGAAGAAACAAATATGTAGTCACCAACAGGAATGATATTCGAGATCATTAGTGAATCAGGACATGGATGTTGTTAGTAATACATGCTCACTTTCAATATAGGCTTTGGTAAAATCATAAGTGTGACACTTGCATTTTTTGTCAGGAATATTACTGTGATGAAATGCATATGTATATCAGGTGACTAGAATATTTCTTCCACCATTTTTGAAAGCAATATTTTAAAGGCTTATAAATTAGTATTGGGGATACAAATAGGTATACCCTGGGTCTATGAATATAGAGATGATTCTTTAATAGACCATACTGTGAATAAATAATATAACTGGTTCAAAATTTAAATAATGGATTGAATTGATATCTGAAAATATACAAGAAATCTTACATTGATATACATACATTCATTCCGAACAGTTATACATCTAATGATAATATTAGTGTTATGGTTTATTATGAAGAGTGTGGGAGTTTTGTTTCAAAAGTGATTATGGAAATCGAAAATAATGTGTTTGGAAAGAATCTCATGAAAAGAACAGTCAAGAAACATGGAGGAATACATGTCTTCTCAAGTAGGAAGTGATTGAAATTGAACCAAATGCCTATAAATTTGTAAAATTGTGGATGAAATGATATATCCTATATTGCCCATAAACTGCAGAAATAGTAATGTACCAGTGTTGAATAAAAATGAACTTCAAAATACACATCATGTCCCATAGGTGTCTACTTGCATTGATGTTAAACTGGGTGAGTCACTGTAGAAATATTAGGATTTCTTAGCACCATTCCCTGAAGTTAGTTTTCAGTACTAGGAAACAAATATGTATTTCAGTGGATGTATATTTCTAAGAATAATCTTGGGAAAAATTGATTATATATCCCCATACAGGAACATGAATGAATTTAGGCAGTGTATAGTAAGACACTTATATTTCATATTTTGAAAATCTGGAGACTATATATATATAGACACAAACACACACACATTATAATGTAGCAATATATATGCCAATTGAAATTCATCATGAAAAATAACTCATCTGCATATCAAAAAATATTCATTATACTGAACATGGATTATGTATAATTTTGTTCATCTAGGAAGGTCACCCATGGGTTGAATTTTTAGTTCCAACAGCCTTTAGGAGAAGTGATCTCTTCTCACAATTTGTATCTGCCAAGTCAGCCACCTCACAAGAATGTACGTGTGAAACCAGGTAGGATTCTATTTGTGCATATAAAAATACATGTGCTTAATAGGCTAAAGAGAAAGAGAGACAGAAATTCACATATTTCTTAACTTTAAAAACACATGGAGAATTATTTCAACAAATAATTGACTAGATTTATAACTCCTACCTTATATCATGCAAAAGGCAAGTACAACTACACACCATGCCTCTTCTGAACTGCTTGTATTTCTATTCTGTTTTGGTTATTTTTCTCATCATATTAGTATTAGTAGTCAGAGTCTATAAGGGTATGGGCTAGTGTCAAGGATTCAGTATTTCGAATGAAAAATTGAAAAATGAATCCAATGTGTATGCAAATATGTGCTACAAAAAAATCTTCCTTCTCTCATATAGAAGAATGACTTGACATTACCATTGCCCCAAGTAAGTCACAATTAGAGGAGAAGAGTTAGAAAATCTGTAAATATATATCTGCAACGAAAATGCTCAGGAGTGCACAACCTTGGAGGTGGTAGAGGAGTTTCCAAAAGTAAGTGACATGGGAAATACTCCACAGACATGAAGATCTGCTGGCCTAAACACTTCTTGAGAAACTGCCTTTGAGGTTGGGCACTTGAAATATATGTTGTTTTCAGGAGCTTTCGCTTCCTTTATAGTGAGACCATCTAAGCTGGGTCTGCATCTATGTGACCTGGAGGACATGGCATCTTATTTTCCAATGAACATGAGGCAGCAATGCTGAATTCTCTCTTTGTAGGTAAACTATTGCCACTGGGAGCTAAGTGTCTCCCCGTGTGGACTGTGAAACCATTTGGTCATCTTCCACTTTTCGTGGTGTTTCTTGCTGCTGCACTGGTAGTTTGGTATTGGCATCACGAAATACAAGGAGTTCAACTGGGACACAGTGCTGGAGGGAGTTCTGTCACGTGTGGTACGTGTACCCTGGTCTACAGTAGAATGCACCAACCAGGCTTCTATCCCACATAGCTTTCCCCCTTGATAATAGCAACCTGATTCTAAACATTACTCTGAAACTTCTCCATATAACAAGATGCCTTTATATACAATGGTCTGATGGCTGCACCATGTCTGTCTCAAGACAATTGAAAGTCAATGGCAGATCCACATGGCCCCACCACAGATGTTTTATCACACACCTTCCCACCACTGCTCTAGGCCCACTACTCTGCAGTCTCCAACTTTCTGGCATCTCTGTTCTAAACATTTTCATGAAGCCCAGTCAATCAAGGCACTGTCTGGTATACTCATGATCAGCAAAAGTACATCAAAAGGTTCTCCAGTGCCATCTGGTCATAAAAATTTCTAAACATTCATGGTATTGATCTAGACAAATTTCAAGGATGAAGGTGGAGGCACTGTGGGTTTCAATTCATTCAGGGACCATTAAATGTTGAGAAAGCTCATTTCAATGAAAGATCTGGAGAACACTCACAGGCAAGGCTTCCCAAACAGTGGCCAAAAGGTCACTTGAAGCCAGGCCCATTGAGGTCTACAATGTGAGGTCCATGTGTGTTTTGACTCTCAACTATGGGTGCCAAGTCTTTCAGAATAAAATCATGTGATATCCTAGCTGAGATTCTCAGTACTCTTGGGAAAGCCACCCTGGGCCTAGATCTCATTTTCAAAGGGCGACTCTCATGTGTGGCCTCCTGAAATCGCAACACAATTCATGGCAATACTTATCTGAGGTCAGTTCCAGAACTCATTCTCTAAGGGGAATCACACCAGTGTTCAAGCCCAGTTGGACCCAGTCATCTCTTCCATCTGCCACACAAATGACCACAATTAAAACCAAAACACTCCCACATTGTCCTCATCTTCTTCCACATAGACACTCCTCATAACCTCTGGCTGGAGTTTTTCATGAGGGGCACAGCCCAAGACAGTGGCCCAAATAAGCTTTCTTGCCCCTCATTTGCCTAAAGTCAGGGTGGCCTGGACACCCTTCCTGTGAACCAGGAGTGATTAAATAGGCCTGCCATTAATACTGCTCCACTTCTCCACTTTGAGGCCTTCTTACTGTGGGGTTTAGTTTCTTCTTTTAAAAAAAAAAATTGAAATTTAATTGGAAAGTTAAAAAAAATTGTATTGCAGAATATTAAATTTCTTATGCAAAAGCCTTTATCTTGTTTGTGAGGGAAACCTTGATGCCTTGCCAATCTGGTTTTATGGAGACACTGAAAATTTTCTGTTACATACTACATGGATGAATGGCTACAGCACATCGTTTTTTCAAACTGAAAGGCAGATAACAGCAAGTAAGATAACAAATAAAAGCCAATTTTATTAAAAAATAAAGTTGTAAAATGTCTCAAATATTGGAAATTAAATTCCTTTTTTTTTCTTTTTTTTGGTTGTTCAAAAGCTCATGCTATATCATCTTTCATACATTTGACTCATTTGGGTTATGAACTCCCATTTTTACCCCAATACAAATCGCAGAATCACATCAGTTACACACTCACGTTTTTACATAATGGCATATTAGTGATTGTTGTATTCTGCTACCTTTCCTATCCCCTACTATCCCCCTCCCCTCCCCAACCATCTACCCTCTATACCTCATCTGCTATTGTTCAATTCTCTCCCTTGTTTCCCCCCCTTTCCCCTCACAACCTCTTGTATGGAATTTTGTGTAACATTTAGTGTCTCCTACCATTTCCATATGCTTTCCATTCTCTCTCCCTTTCTCTCCCCCCACTCATCTCCATTTAGTGTTAATATTTTCCTCATGCTCTTCTTCCCTGTTCTGTTCTTATTTGCTCTCTTTATATCAAAGAAAACATTTGGCATTTGTTTTTTAAGGATTGGCTAGCTTTGCTTAGCATTATATGTTCTAATGCCATCCATTTCCCTTCAAATTCAATGATTTTTGTCATTTTTTTAATGCTGCATAATACTCCATTGTGTATAGATGCCCCTTTTTTATCCATTCGCCTATTGAAGGTCATCTAGTTTGGTTCCACAGTTTAGCTATTATGAATTGTGCCGCTATGATCAGTGATGTGGCAGTATCCCTATAGTGCGCTCTTTTAAGATCCTCAGGGAATAGTCCGAGAAGTGAGATAGCTGGGTCAAATGGTGGATCCTTTCCCTGCTTTCCCAGGTATCTCCATACTGCATTCAAAATTGGCCTCAACATTTTGCAGTCCCACCAGCAGTGTACAAGTGTACCCTTTTCCCCACATCCTCGCCAACACTTACTGTTGTTTGATTTCATAATGGCTGCCAATCTTACTGGAGTGAGATGGTATCTTAGGGTGGTTTTGACTTGAATTTCCCTAGCTGCTAGAGATGGTGGGCATTTTTTCATGTTCTTGTTGATGGATTGTATGTCCTCCTCTGTGAAGTTTCTGTTCAGGTCCTTGGCCCATTTGTGGATTGGTTTATTTGTTATCTTTTTGTTTAATTTTTGAGTTCTTTGTATATTCTAGATATTAGGGCTCTATCTGAAGTGTGAGGGGTAAAAATTTGTTCCCAAGATGTAGGCTCTCTATTTACCTCTCTTATTGTTTCTCTTGTTTCGAAAAAAACTTTTTAGTTTAAGTAAGTCCCATTTGTTGATTCTTGTTATTAACTCTTGTGCTATGGCTGTCCTATTAAGGAATTTGGGGCCCAACCCCACAGTATGTACATGGTAGCCAAATTTTTCTTCTATTAGATGCAGTGTCTCTGATTTTATATCTTGCTCCTTGATCCATTTAGAGTTAAATTTTGTGCATGGCGAGAGAAAGGGATTCATTTTCATTTTGTTGCATATGGATTTCCAATTTTCCCTGGACCACTTGTTGAAGATGCTATCCTTCCTCCATTGCATGCTTTTAGGCCCTTTTTCAAATATAAGAAAGTTGTACTTTTGTGGATTGGTTTCTGTGTCCTCTATTCTGTACCATTGGTCCAGCTGACTTTTGTGATACCAGTACCACGCTGTTTTTGTTACTATTGCTTTGTAGTACAGTTTGAACTCTGTTATCGCTATACATCCTGATTCACACTTCCTGCTTAGAATTGCTATTGCTATTCTGTGTCTATTGTTTTTCCATATGAAATTCATGATTCCTTTATATATTTCTACAAGAAATGCCATTGGGATTTTGATTGGCATTGCATTAAACCTGTAGAGAACTTTGGGTAATATCGCAATTTTGATGATGTTAGTTCTGCCTATACATGAACAGGGTACATTTTTCCATCTTCTAACATCTTCTTCTATCTCTTTCTTTAGAGTTATGTAACTTTCATTGTATAAATCTTTCACCTCTTTTTTTAGGTTGATTCCCAAGTATCTTATTTTCTATGAGGATATTGTGAATGGAGTGGTTTTCCTCATTTCAATTTCAGAAGTTTTGTTGCTGATATACAGGAATGCCTTTGATTTTTTCTTGTTGATTTTATATACTGGCACTTTGCTGAATTCATTTATTAACTCTAGCAGTTTCTTTGCATACCCTTTAGGGTTTGTTAAATATATTATCATGTCATCCTCAAATAGCGAATATTTAAGTTCTTCTTTTTCTATTTTTATGCCTTTAATTTCTTTTGTCTGTCTAATTTCTCTGGCTAGTATTTCAAGAACTAAACTGAATAGAAGTGGTGATAGAGGGCATCTCTGTCTTGTTTCAGATTTTAGAGGGAATGCCTTCAGTTTTTCTCCATTTAGGATGATGCTAGCCTGAGGTTTAGCATATATAGCTTTTACCATGTTGAGGTAAGTTCTTGTTATCCCTAATTTTTATAGTGTTTTGAACATAAAGGAATGCTGTACTTTGTCAAACACTTTATCTACATCTATCGAGATGATCATATGGTTTTTGTCTTTAAGTCTATTGATGTGGTGGATTACATTTATTTATTTCCATAAATTGATCCAGGCTTGCATCCCAGGGATGAATCCTACTTGATCATGAAGCACAATTATTTTGATATGCTTTTGTATTCAATTCACCATGATTTTATTGAGAATTTTTGCATCCAAGTTTATTAGAGGTATTGGTCTGTAGTTTTCTTTCTTTGAAGTGTCTTTGTCTGGTTTTGGAATCAGGGTGATGTTGGCCTCATAGAATGAATTTGGAGGAACTCCTTCTTTTTCTATTTTTTGAAATTTCTTGAAAAGTATTGGTATTAATTCTTCTTTGAGGGTTTTGTAGAACTCCACTGTATACCTATCCGGTCCAGGGCTCTTTTTGGTTGGTTGTCTTTTGATGGTTTCTTATTTTTCTTCCTTTGTTATTGGTCTATTTAAATTGTGGGTGTCTTCCTGACTGAATCTGGGCAGATCATATGACTTAAGAAATTTATCGATATCTTCTTTATCTTCTATTTTATTGGAATATAGGGTTTCAAAATACTTTCTAATTATCTTCTGTGTTTCTGTAGTGTGTGTTGTGATATTTCCATCTTTATTCCATATGTTAGTAATTTGAGTTCTCTCTCTTCTTCTCTTCGTTAGCATGGCTAAGGGCCTGTCGAACATATTTATTTTTTCAAAGAACCAACTCTTATTTATTTCAATTTTTACAATGTAGATTTTTTGTTTCAATTTCATTGATTTCTCCTCTAATTTCAATTATTTCTTCTCTTCTACTACATTTGATGTTGTTTTGCTCTTCCTTTTCTAGGTTTTTGAGGTGTAGTGTGAGTTCATTTATTTGTTGTTGTTTTTTTCTTTTTTTGAGGAAAGAATTACAAGAAATGAATTTCCCTCTTAAAACGGCTTTCATTGTGTCCCATACAAACCGGTATGTTGTGTCTCTATTGTCATTTGTCTCTAAGAATTTTTTTATCTCCTCATTTATGTCTTCTGTAACCCACTGATCATTCAGTAACATATTGTGCATTTTCCATGTGATGTAGAATTTTTCCTTCCTTTTTTTTTCATTGATTTAAAGTTTCAATCCATTATGATCAGATATGGTGCATGGTATTATCTCCATACCTTTATATTTACTAAGAGTTTCCCTATTGCATAATATATGGTCTATATTGGAGTAGGATCAATGTGCTGCTGAGAAGAACGTGTATCCACTTGATATGGTTGATATATTTTATATATGTTGGTTACGTCTAGATTATTGATTGTGCTATTGAGTTCTATAGTATCTTTATTCAGCTTTTGTCTGGAGGAAGGCAAGAGACTTCATCCACTATGACTGCCCTTTTTGCCATTTTAGTTTTGGATGCACACATGGGATCTTTCTTTAGATCCATCAGGTGCTGAGAATCTAAGCCACAGGCTCACACAGGGCCAAGATGCAGATTCAGAAACATCCCTTTCCAAAGCAATTAAGCAAAGAGCCACAGGTGATGCCAATTTATTTCCATTTGAAAACTGTTTTCTTCAGTCTTCACAAAGGGGTTGCCGGAGGCAAAGACCTTCCTGACATTCAGGGCAACAGACAGGGAAGCAAAAGGCCCAAAGCAGGGATTCTCCACTGAGACTTTCTTGGTCACACTGATATCTGAGTTTTCTGAGATACTCGCCATTCCCTTCAGCTATCCAGTACATTGCCATGTCACAGTGCTTGGGGTGGTACATATCTTGGACACAAAACCATGAGCGTCTTCTAGAGAGTGGGCAGAATTCAGGAAGAAAACAGGAACTTAGGAAGATGGCGAGTGTTGCCCATTTATAAGGCAAGCTGCAGTTCATTCATAAATTGCACAGGATGAATGCTGGGAAGCTTTCTAGTAGACTGGACAAATCCCTTGATGCATTTTCTTTTCTAATGTCTACAACCACGGACACAATGGGATATATAGACACAGAAACACTCGCCTTGTCAAATGACTTACTAGAAACAGTCCACTCCAAAACTAACAAACCACCTTTCCTACCTATTCTGAGAACAGGAGACAAAACAACAAACCCACAACCACACCCACAAAGGCACCTCCTTCCCCCAGTAGGTCTCTGACTATCCAGAGTGTCCTCTGACTGGTGGGCCATGATATATTCCCCCATATTGGGGTGTCCTGTCTCTGATCTGGTCTCCGTGGCCAACTCTGTGATGCTGTCAGAAGCCAGCGATGAGCCACTACCTGCTTTCTCAGGAAAGCCCCCTCTTCAGATCTTCCTGGCATTTGGCCAACCTCACATCAGTATGTACCAAGAAAGACTGACTCTGTCCTTGGTAAATCCAAACAAGTTTGACCACTGGGACTTGCACTGGGACTGGCTTTGGGTGCCTGGCTTCTTCTATCCCATGTTCAGAGTTTCATCACCAAGGAAGTAAGTTGAGTTCATTTCCTTCAGGAACTGAATGAGGTCACTACCCTGGCAACCACATTTTCCTAACAGTTCCTTCCGAGGGTCCCATCAGATGGAGGCTGCACCTACTTGCTCTGACATTTTCACAAGTTAGAATGGTATATCAACCATAGGCACCCGGGATCAACTCTCCACACAGGCCTGGTTTGGTCCATCTTCACTACATTAAGAAAAGAGAGGCTGATTCAGACACATCCTTTCATCATGACCAGGATGTTTTCCATGTAAGATGACTTTTGCTCTCTCAGGTCTCTCATAGCTGCCTACATCTTCTCCAGGGATTATTTCTGCATGGACTTTTGATGTTGTCAGCTGGTGGAAGATCCCCTACCTTCCTGTATTGTAAGACCAACTCTGTTCCTGCTCTTCTGTAAATGAGATTGAGGGAACAGTGTATGGTTAGGGTTAATAGCATGTTCGATTTGGGTTAGGAATAATTATGCTGAATGAATAATGGTATTGGGAACCTGTGATATTTATAAGAATATAGACGTGAAATATATGTATGAGAACAGAGATCTAGGAAAGATTTGAAGCCCAGATAGGAATTGAAACCACGATTGGTATACTTAGCTTGAATTATGTTCTGCACCGAGGTCTCAGATAAATTGATATACAATGGCATAGGACCGTGTACCTCGGATGTTTGAATGTAGAAGAGAACATGCAGTCAAAAAGGGATAGTCTGTAGGATTAGGAAGATAGTCAGTAGGTTTAGGAAGAATAGTGAGTATAGGAGTTGGACCAAAAGTTCTTTAGCAATAGGGTTTCAGATAGAGAGTGAATGTAAATGTGAGCACATTTGAAGTTACAGTCACAATGATGAACTGGGGACAATATGTAGAAAAGCAGATATCAATAGGGACATTAAGAAATCAGGCATAGTATAAAGTGAGTGATAGGATTAGATATTTTCAAAAGGCTTGAGGTTGAATATATAATCTTAGGAAAAAAACAAATATGTAGTAACAAAGAGGATTGACATTTTAGAGCATTACTCAACCTGGACAGATGTTTTTAATAATCCATGCTCACTTTCCATTTAGGCTTTGGTACAATCATAAGTGTGACCTTTGCATTTTGTGTCCAGAATACTACTGTGATAAATGTATATGTAGATCAGGTGACATGAGTCTTTCTTCCACCATTATGGGGAGCAATATCCTGAAAACTTATAAATTAGTACTGGGGATACGAAAAGGTGTACCCTGTGTTGATGATTATTCAGATGATGCATGAATAGACCATATTGTGAATAAAGTATATCACTGGTTCCAACTTTAAATAATGGATTGAATTTGCATATGAAAAAAATATATGAAATCTTATATTGATATACATAAATTCATTCCAACCTGTTATATATCTAATGGTAATATTAGGGTTACAGTTTATCATGAAGAGTGAGTTTTGCTTGAACAATGATAATGGAATCGAAAATAATGTGTTTAGAATGAAGTCAAGTGAAAAGACCAGTAGAGAAATATGGAGGAATACATGTGTTCTGAAATAGTAAGTAATTGAAAGTGAACCAAATGCCTATAAATTTGTGAAGTTGTGAATGAAAAAAATATATCCTATGTTGTACATAAACTGAAGAAATTTTAATGTACCAGTGTTTAATAAAAATGAACTTCAAAATACACATCATGTCCCATAGAAATCTATTTGCATTGATGTTAAACTGGGTCAGTTACAGTAGAAATATTAGGATTTGTAAGCACCATTCACTGAACTTAGTTTTCAGTAGTAGGAAACCAATATGTATTTCAGGTGGTTGAGTATTTCTTAGAATAATCTTGTGTAAAGTTGATTATACACCCAAATACATGAATACGAATGAATTTAGGGAGTGTATAATAAGATACATATATTTCATATTTTGGAAATTCTGGAGAATATATATATATATATATATATATATATATATATATATATATATATATATATATACACACAAATACACACACAAACACACACACAAATTAATATGTAGAAATATATATGCCAATTGAAATTCATCATAAAATATAATTCATCCACATATCCAAAAATATTCATTTTACTTAACATGGATTTATGTATAATGTTTTTTACTAGGAAGCTCACCCATAGGTTGAATTTTCAGTTCAATCAGTATTTAGGGGGAGTCATCTCTTTTCACAATTTTTATATTCCAATGTCAGTGAGCTCACAAGAATGTACGTGGGATACCAGGTAGGATAGTATATGTGCATAAAAAATACATGTGCTGAATAGGATACAGAGAAAGGGAGACAGGAATTTACATATGTGATAACTTTAAAAACTCATGAAGAAATATTATAATAAAAAGTTGACTAGATTTAAAACACATACTCTTGATAAAGCAGAAGGCAAATAGAAGTATACACCATGCTTCCTATGAAAGGACTGTATTTCTATTCAGTTAGGTTTCTTTTTCTCCATCATATTAGGATTAGTAGTCAGATTCTAGTAGGGTATGGGTTGGTGTCAGGGATTCAGTATTTCAAATGGAAAATAGAAAAATTAATCTAATGTGTATGCAAACATGTACTACAGGAACAACTTCCCACTCTCTTCCAGAACAATGGCTTGACATAACCATCACTCCAAGTAAGACACAATTAGAGGAAAGGAGTTAGAAAATCTGTGAATACATATGAGAAATGTAAAATGCTCAGAAGTTCACAACACTGGAAGTAGAAGAACAGTTTCCAAAAGTAAGGGAGAGGGTAAACACTTCACAAACATGGAGCTCTGCTGGCCTAAAGACTTCTTAAGAAACTTCCTCTGTGGTTGGGCACATGAAATATTTGTAATTGTCAGGAAATTTAGTTTCGTTTGTAGTGACACCATGAAATCTGGGTCTGCATCTATGTGACCTGGAGGACATGGTTCCTTATTTTCTAATGAAAATGAGGCAGCAGTTCTGAATTCTCTCTTTGTAGGTAAACTGTGGCCACTGGGAGCTAAGTGTCTTCCCGTGTGGTCTGTGAAGCCATTTGGTCATGCTCCAATTTTCAGGGTGTTTCTTACTCCTGAACTGGGAGTTTCGTATTAGATTCATGACATACAAGGAGTTCAACTGGGACACAATGATAGAGGGAGTTCTGTCACGTGTGGTTTGTCATGGTCGACAAGAGAATGTACGAACCAGGCTTTAATCCCACATAGCTTTCCCACTTGACTATAGCAACCTGATTCTGAACATTGCCCTGAAACCTCTCCATATAAAAAGATGCCTTTACATATAAGGGTCGGCTGCCTGCACCATGTCAGTCGCAAGTCTTTTGGAAGCCAATGGAAGATCCAGGTGATCCTACCAAAAATATTTATTTACACACCTACAGTCCACTGCTCTATGCCCACTACTCAGCAGGCTCCAACTAACTGGCATCTCTGTTCTACAACATTTTCACGAAACCCAGTCAATCAAGGCACAGTTTGGTACCATCATGATCAGCAACAGGACATTCAAAGTTTATCCAGTGCCACCTGGTCATGGAAATTTCAAAAATTTCATGGTATTTATCTAGCCATTTTTCAAGGATGAAGTTGGAGGCACTGTGGGTTTCAATTAATTCAGGAACCATTAAATGGTGAGGAAGCTCATTTCAATGAAAGCTCTGGAGATCACTCACGGGGAAGGCTTCCCAAAGAGTGGCCAAAAGGTCACATGAATCCAGGCCCATTGAGGTATACAAAGTGAGATCCATGTGTGTTTGTATTCTCAACTAAGGGTCCCAAGTCTTTAAGAATTAAATCATGTGATATCCTGGCTCAGAATCCCCGAGCACTGTGGAAAGCCATCCTGGGCCTAGATCTCAGATTACAAGGGTGATTCTCATGCGTGACCTCCTAAAATCCCAACACTATTTTTTGCAATACTTCTCTGAGGTCAGTTCCAGAACTCAGTCTCTAAGGGTAATCACACCAGAGTTCAAGCTCCGGTGGACACAGTCATCTCTTCCAACTACCACACAATTGACCACAATTAAAACCAAAACACTCCCACATGGCCCTCATCTCCTTCCATATAGACACTCATCATAACCTCTGGCTGGAGGTTTCCATGAGGGGCGCAGACCAAGACAGTATCCACAATAATCTACCTTGCCCCTCATTTGCCTAAAGTCAGGGTGGCCTGGACACGCTTCCTGTTAACCAGGAGTGATCAAATAGGCCTGGTGTTAATACTGTTCTGCTTGTCCAATTTGAGGCCTACTGACTGTCAGATATTGATTCTTTATGTGAATTGGAGTCATGAGAAAACCCAAGCACCTATGGGCTAGCCTCTGCAGGTTTTGAAGAACTCGTTTGACCCAAAGGATTCCTATTCTCACTTGATGGAGGTAAGGAACCTTACAGAGGAAGGCGAGAGACTTCATGCCAATGACTGCTCTTTTGGCCATTTTGGTTTTGAATGCACGCATGGGAAATTTCTTTAGATCCCTCAGGTGCTGAGAATCTAAGCCACTGCCTCATACAGAGCCAAGGGGCTGATTCAGACACATCCCTTTTCAAAGCAGTTAAGGAAAGAGCCACATGTATGCCCAATAATTTCCATTTGAAAACTGTTTTCTTCAGGCTTCACAAAAGGGTGGCCTGAGTCAAAGACCTTCCTGAAATTCAGGAAAACAGAACAATAGGTAAGCAAATGGTCCAAAGCAGGGTTGCTCCACTGAGAATTTCCTGGTCACACTGATACTTGAGTTTTCTGAGATGCTTGCCATTTCTTTCAGCTATCCAGTACATGGCCAGTCACAGAGCTTGAAGGTGGTACATATCGTGAACAAAAAACCATGGTCCTATTCTGTAGAGTGGCCAGAATTCAGAAAGAAAACAGGAACTTAGGAATATAGCAGGTATTGCGCATCAATAGGGCAAGCTACAGTCCATTCATAAATGGGGCAATTTGAATGCTGAGAAGCTTTCTACTAGACAGGACACATCCATTGATGCATTCTCTTTTCTAATGCATGAAACCACGGACACAGTGAAATACTGAGACATAGAAACACTCGCCATGTCAAAAGACTTACTAGAAACACTAAACTTCAATCCAAACAAACCGACTTTAATACCTATTCTAGGAAAATGAGACAAAACCACAAACCCACAACAACACCCACAAAGGCACCTCCTTCCCCCAAGTAGGTCTGTGACTATCCAGAGTGTCCTCTGACTTGTGGGCCAAAATATGTTCCCCCAAATTGGCCTGTCCTGTCTCAGATCTGGTCTCCTTGGCCAACTCTGTGAAGTTCTCAGTAGCCAGCGGTGAGCCACTACCTGCTTTCTCAGGGAAAGCCCCGCTTCAGAGATTTCCTCTCATTTGGCCTTCCTCACATCTGTAGGTACCAACAAAGACTGACTCTGTCCTTGCTGAATCCAAACAAGTGAGACCACTGGGACTATGACAGGGACTAGCTCTGGGTGCCTGGCTTCCTGGATCCCAAATTCAGAGAGTTCCATCACCAAGGAAGTTAAGTGAGGTCCCTTCCTTCAGAAATTGAATGAGGTCACTGTCTTGGCAACCACTTTGTCCTAACTGTTGCTTTCAAGGGTCCCATGATACGGAGGCTGCCCCTACTTTCTGTGACACTTTCACAAGTTAGAATGGTATATCAACAATAGGCACCCAGGAATAGATCTCCACACAGGCCTAGTTTGGTCCAACTTCTCTACGTTAAAAAGAGAAGCTGATTCATACACAACCTTTTATCCTGACCAGGTTGTTTGCCATGGAAGATGACTTTTGGTCTCTCAGGTCCTTCATAGCTGCCTACCTCTTCTCCAGGGATCATTTCTGCATGTACCTTTGAGGTTCTCAGGAGGTGGAAGATTCCCTACATTTCAGTATTGTAAGATCAACTCTTTCCCTGCTCTTCTGTAAAGTTAGATTGAGGGAACAGTGTATGGTTATGGTTAATAACATGTTCGGTTTGGGTTAGAAATCATTCTGCTGGATGAATAATGGTATTGGGAACTTGCTATGTGTATAAGAATATATAGGTGAAATATATGTATGAAAACAGAAATCTAAGTATGATTTGAAGTCCAGAAGGGCATTGGGCTCTTGATTGGGATATGCAGCTTTGAATTACGTTCTGCAGAGGTGTCTCAATTAAATTGATATACAATGCCATAGGACCTTGTACCTTGGATGAATTAATGTAGAAGGAACATCTAGTCGAAAAGGGATAGTCCGTAGTGAAAGGTTAATAAAATAGGTACTTGTCACTTCCTGTTTTTCTGTATGCTTAACAAAACACTGTTGAAATCTTGAGAAATGTTTGCTAATCTTGTTTCCAGAATGTTCTGTTCCCAACTGCCAAACTGCAGAATGTACTCCCTCACTCAGTGTCATGCAAACCGCCCACATGCCCTCACCCATTAGTAAACTTCCCTCTCTTCCCTCTCCAAGGAAAGTATATAAGCTGTGCTTAAGGTGTTCTCAGGGCTCTCTGCTCTATTTAAGTGAGTTCTGAGCCACAGCATGCTGAAACCCAAATAAACCCATTGCTGTTGCATGAGACAGACTCTTGGTGGTCTCTTCCTTTGACACTCGCCCGACCTTTACATATTGAGGTTCCACCGAGTTCTGGCAGTGGCAGACGAGAGACCCCAATGGGCTCCTCTCGGAGCAAGTAAGGCGCCTCTTTCTGGTTTCAGGTTTCATGTTAGGGCTTGGCAAAATCTCTGGCGATGAAGAGCCTGAGCTCCCTCCGAAGGTGGCTGAGAGACGTGTCACGGAGACACAGGGCACCTCCCTGGGGGACGCCGCAGAAAACTCGGGAAATTAAGGAACAATAGTCTCCTCAACTCAGTGATATTTTGTTTCAGATTCGGTATTGTCATCCCATCGGGTTTTGCCGGCTACTCATTCCTGGTTTCAGTGTTTGACGTCCATTGCCTGTGTTTATGGTCTTGTCTTATCTGTGTCATGTGTCCTTGCTTTTGCTGTTTGTGTACCTTTCATTATGGGACAGAGCAGTTCAATGCCTCTGTCCCTGACCCTTGATCACTGGAACAAAGTCCGCTTAAGAGCTCAGAATCTTTCTTGTTTTAGTAAAATGCTGGACCTGGCAGAATCTCTGTGCCTCAGAATGGCCCACCTTTGAATTCGGATGGCCCCTAGAAGGATCTTTCTACTTCGCACTAATTTAAAAATTCAGAGATATTATCTCAGCCGGGGACACATAGCCATCTGGATCAACAGCCATATATCTTAACTTGGCAGAACATCTGCAAATCTCCTCCTCCATGGGTGAAGCCTTTCCTTGCCCCTGCCTCTGCTCCTACTCCTTCCCCCATGATCTCTCAAACCCTCTCAACCTCCTCCTTCTCCACCCCCTGTTCTCCCCGAGTCACAGATTTGACTCTACTTGACTCTTCTTCCCTTACTAATCCCCTGCCCTTGTCCCCTAACCCACAACACCCTCAAATGGATTTCCCTGCTGCTGACTCAGCCTCTTTACCATTGGAGGAAGCTAAGCCGGTAATAGGGTCTGATAATGGACCGGTGTTCATGGCCCAGGTAAGTCAGGGGTTAGCCAGGAACCAGGGAATTAATTGGAAGTTATATTGTGCTTATAGATACCCGAGTTCAGGACAGGCAGATAGAATAAATTGAACCATTAAAGAAACCTTAAGAAAATTAAACTTAGAGAACAGCATAAAAGATTGGACTATGCTCCTGCCTTATGCAATGTTTCATGCAAGAAATACTCCCTCTGTTTCTTTGAGTAACCTTAGCCCCTGTGAAATTCTCTATTGTTGCCCTCCTGCAGTAAGGGACCTAAGCCCGACTCAAAGACCTAACCATTCCATTCACACCCCCTTGCTTGACAGACTTAAAGCTCTACAAAGAACTCAGTGATACCTGTGTAAACAGCTGGCCACTGCCTACCAAACTGGGGACAAAGGGACTCCACATTGATATCAAGTAAGAGACTTCATCTACGTAAGACGACATCAGGTATCATGCTTGAAACCCCGCTGGAAAGGACCATAGCCGGTGCTACTTATAGCACCTCCAGTGGTAAAGGTAGACGGAATCAATTTCTGGATCCATGCCTCTCATCTCAAGCCTGCGCCCTGTCCAGACTCTGGCTGGAAACTGGAAAAGACTGGTAAAACCTTCAAATTGCGTATTCGCCATGTGGATAAGTCTGTGGACTCTCTCCTTGGCCACAAGTAGTCCTAAGCCACATCAGCCCATTCAGCAGTGATGGCTGATCACAAATCCTACTGGAAAAGAAGTATAATCTATCTCGCATACAGCCCCCTGAGGGACCTGGTGGCCATCACTCCTCCAAGACATTTGTCAGCTGGCTATAGGTCTTACCTATTGGGATATCCCTGATGAAGAGGATACCACTAAAATTCCATTAAATTACTTCTGTAGCATAGATAATGGAAACAAACATTATGGATGAAGGGACATGCAAGCCAGATGCAGGTTGGCTAGCCTAGATTACTATGTTTGCCGGGCAGACTCTCAAAGCCACAGTTACGGCTGTGTGGGGGGAAGGCCGACTTCTTCTGTAAGTCATGGGGATGTGAGCAAACAGGGGCTGCCTGATGGAACCCAAACTCCTCATCAAATTCAGTACACATCATTGGCCATATTACCAATTAGATAAGAAGAACCGATGGCCCCCAGAGGGGTCTCTAGATCCTCAAATTCTGCGTGACCTTTTCCCTCCTTCACTCACATCCTGAACTATGCTTCTCCAATAGATCCTCACCCTCAGCCTTCTGCTCCAGACACTCTGCTGTCACTCCCACCTCAGCAACCTGATTTCTCCCCTCCAATTACTAGATCAAAAACCCAAACCTCTGCTGGTTCTCAGACCATTGCCTCCTTGCTGAGGCAGCAGTTACTGAAGTACCCCTCCACCCACTCACTCCTCTCTTGTCCTGTCAGTGCCCGCACCGGGTCCCGCCAGGTCTTCTTACCAGCTAAACCAAAGCTCAAACCAGCTGAGGAGAGCCCTCAGTCCCCTATCTAAGATGTAATAAAAATGGCCTTTAAAGTTGGTTTGTCATCACTGAAAACAGTTTACTAATAATTAAACGTCCCTCATATGCGTTTTGAGATACTCACTCCCATCATCCTCTCTGCTCTACCTGTTCTACTGCTCAAGTTTTTGTTGCTAGGAAAATCTCAAACCCGTTTCCCATTATTCTTTTACATCTCTCCTTCCTCATTCTCAGATCCACGGAGCTGATCACAGCCCACCTTCCCCGTCTTCCCCCTCTGCACTAGGCCCACAGAAAAGTCTTAACTGACCTTCTCCAGAAGTCTTCACCATGGCTGACTTTAGGACTTTCAGCAAAAGAGTCCCTATAAAAGAGTTCAATGTAGATAAACTTCCTCTTTTCGTGTTGCCCTGTTCTACTTGGCCAGTGGCTAAAAAAATCAGCACTTCTCAGGTAGACACCCTTTTACTAGTTTTTCACAAAATATGTGAACAAGGCCTCTGTCCTTGAGTTGGGGATTCACAGAGATGGCTACATTTCTAAGATAAAGAAGTTACCACTGGTCTCCATGGTAACAGCTGGCAGGGGTAAAATAAGAAAGGGAAGAAAAAGCTCTCCCCCTCCCAGGTGTCCTTTAAAAGTTAACTTGCCCAGAACAGGGGAAAAACAGGAACAAATACTGCGTTTTTGAACTTCTGCAGACTGTGAGCTTCTGAGCACCTTCCCTTACATGTTGGGTACAAAATTCTGAAACTACCTAAACTTGAGTTTCAGGGGATTAATTGATTACAACAGAAGCAATGCCCTCTGAATCCGGTTGCAACCAAATAGGACTGTTTCCCTGTCTTTAGTGCTATCTTAGGTGCCTTGCCTTGTCCGTCCTTACAACAGAATAATTCTATATACTTAAACATTGTTTATGTTTTCATGAAATGGTCAACAGATGTGATTAATCGTGTAATGGTGCAGATGTTTCCCAGAGTGCTCTATTATGAAGCAGGTTCATTTGAAGATCAAATAGGGGGACATACAACCAGGTTCCACTGGGAGCATATATCCCTCACTTTAGCCATCATATTAGGAATAGGATTTGCTGCACGGGTGGGCCCAGGAACCACTGCCCTTGTCCATGTGACACAATAAATGACCCAATTAGAAGCAGCAATAGACCAAAACTAAGATATTAGAAACCACCATCAGAGCTTTGCATGAAACTTTAACCTCTCTCTCTGAAGTTGTTTTACGGAACAGTTGAGGTTTGGACCTCCTCTTCATTAAAGAAGGGGGCCTTTGTGCTGCATTGAGGGAAGAATGTTGTTTTTATGCCGAACATACTGGAGTTGTAATAAAATCTATGAGTAAATTAAAAAGACACATTAAAGAGCATCAACAAGAGAGAGAGAGACCCAAAAAGGGTTGTTTGAGTCTTGGTTCACACAGTGCCCCTGGTTAACTACGTTTTTATCAACCCTGGCCGGTCCAATAATAATCCTCATATTATTGCTAACTATAAAACCCTGTTTTCTCAACCGTGTAATTTCTTTTCTCCAGGCTCATATTGGACGAGTTAAACTTATGGTAATACCCCACTAGGAGACATAGAATGTGAAACCCCCCAATGATAATTTTTATGATTAAAAGTAGCCAGAAAAAGAAGTGAGGAATGAAAGGTTAATAAAATAAGTACTTGTCACTTCCTGTATTTCCCTATGCTTAACAAAAAACTGTTGAAATCTTGAGAAATGCTTGCAAAACTTGTTCCCAAAATGTGCTGTCCCCAACTGCCAAACTACAGAATGTACTCCCTCACCCAGTTGCATGCAAACTGCCCACTCGTCGTGACCCATCAATAAACTTCCCTCCCTGCCTTCTCCAGGGAAAGTATACAAACTCTACTTAAGCTATTCTCAGGGCTATCTGCTCTATTAAAGTGAGCTCTGAGCCCTAGCATGCTGGAAACCCAATAAACCTTTTGCTGTATCATGAGTACTCTGTTGGTCGTCTCCTTCTCCGAAGCTTGCCCGACATTTACTTGGATGATTGAATGTAGAAGAGAACATCCAGTGAAAAAGGTATAGTTGGTAGGATTAGGAAGATAGTCAGTAGGTTTAGGAAGAAGAGTGAGTATAGAATTTAGAACAAAAGTTCTTTAGCAATACGGTTTCAGTTAGAGAGTGAATGTAAATGTGAGCACAGTTGAAGAGTCAGTCACAATGATGAACTGGGGAAAATATGTAGGAAAGCAGATATCAATAGAGACATTATGAAATCAGGGAAATTACAAAGTGAGTGACAGGACTAGATATTTTGAAAAGGATTGAGTTTGAATATATAATCTTAGAAAAAAACAAATATGTACACACCAATAGGATTGATATTTGAGAGCATTAGGCAAATTTCAGGTGCATGAATATTTCTGAGAATAATCTTGTGAATAGTTGATTATAAATCCAGATACATGAACATGAATGAATTTAGGGAGTGTATATGAGACACATATATTTCATTTTTTGAAATATCTGGAGAGTGTGTGTGTATATATATATATACACACACACACAAAACACACACAGACAAAAAAGTAACAATATATATGTCAATCAAAATTCATCATATAATATATATTATCCACAGATCTAAAAATATTCATTTTACTGAACATGGATTTATGTACAATGTTGTTCAACTAGAAAGCTCACCCATATGTTGAATATTCAGTTTCAATGGGGTTTAGTAGGAGTGATCTTTTCTCTCAATTTGTATCTGCCAAGTCAGCCACCTCACAAGAATGTACGTGTGGTACCAGGTAGCCAACCTGATTCTGAACATTGCCCATAAACCTATTTATATAACAAGATGCCTTTAAATATAAGGGTCTGCTTGCTTTACCCTGTCAGTCACAAGGCATTTGGAAGCCAATGGCAGATCAACATGGCCCCACCACACATGTTTTATCACACACCTTCACACCACTGCTCTAGGCCCACTAATGAGCAGGCTCCAACTTACTGGCATCAATGTTCTACACAATTTTCATGAAACAAAGTCAGTCAAGGCACTGTCTGGTACACTGATGGTCAGCAACAGGATATCCAAAAGTTCTCCAGTGCCACCTGGTCATGGGAATTTCAAAAATTTCATGGTATTTATCAAGCCATTTTTCGAGGATGAAGTTGGAGGCTCTTTGGGTTTCAATTTATTCAGGAACCATTAAATGTTGAGGAAGCTCATTTCAATGAAAGCTCTAGAGAACACTCACAGGCAAGACTTCCCAAAGTGTGGCCAAAAGGTCACATGAAGCCAGGCCCATTGAGGTCTAAAATGTGAGGTCCATGTGTGTTTTGACTCTCAACTGTGGCTGCAAAGTCTTTCAGAATAAAATCATGTGATATCCTGGCTGAGATTCCCAGTGCTCTGGGGAAAGCCACCCTGCACCTAGATCTCAGGTTCCAAGGGCGACTCTCATGCATGGCCTAGTAAAAACCAAACACAATTCATGAAAATACTTCTCTGAGGTCAGTTCCAGAATTCATTCTCTAAGAGGAATCACAACAGAGTTCAAGCCCAGGTGGACCCAGTCTTTTCTTCTAAGTGCCACACAAATTACCACAATTCCAAACAAAACGCTCCCACATAACCCTTTTATTCTTCCATATAGACACTCATCATAACCTCTGGATGGAGGTTTCCATGAGGGGCGCAGGACAGGACAGTGTCCAAAATAACCTCCCTTGCCCCTCATTTGCCTAAAGTCACTGTGGCCTGGAAATCCTGACTGTGAAACAGGAGTGATCAAATCGGCCTGCCGTTAATACAGCTTGGCTTCTCCAATTTGAGGCCTACTGACTGTAGGGTTTAGATTCTTCATGTAAATTGGGGTCATGAGAAAACCCAAGCACCTATGGGATAGCCTCTGCAGGGCTTTGAAGAACTCTTTTGAAACAAAGGATCCCTATTCTCACTTGATGGATGTCAGGAACCTTAGAGAGGAAGGCGAGAGTCTTCATAAACAATGACTGCTCTTTTGGCCATTTTGGTTTTTAATGCACCCATGGGATCTTTCTTTAGATCCATCAGGTGCTGAGAATCTAAGCTACAGCCTAACACAGGGCCAAGAGGCTGATTCAGACACATCCCTTTCCAAAGCAATTAAGCAAAGAGCCACAGGTGTTGCCCATTCATTTCCATTTGAAAACTGTTTTCTTCAGGCTTCACAAAGGGGTGGCCTGAGGCAAAGAACTTCCTGACATTCAGGGCAACAGAACAATAGGTAAGCAAAAGGCCCAAAGCAGGGTTTCTCCACTGAGATTTAATGGTCACACTAATATCTGATTTTTCAGAGATGCTCGCCATTCCTTTGAGCTATCCAGTACATGGTCATGGCACACAGCTTGGAAGTGGTACATACCTTAGACATAAAACCATGAGCCTATTCTGGAGAGGGGCAGAAGTCCAGAAGAAAACTGAAACTTAGGAAGATTGCAGGTGTTACCCATCGAAAAGGCAATCTGAAATCCATTCATAAATTGAACAGGATGAATGCTGGGAAGCATTCTACTAGACAGGACACATCCATTGATGCATTTTCTTTTCTAATATCTGCAACCACGGACACAGTGTGATAGACAGACATAGAAACACTCGCCTTGTCAAATGACTTACTAGAAACAGTTCATTCCACACCAAAAAAAGCGCCTTGCCTACCTATTCTCTGAACATGAGACAAAACCAGAAACCCACCCCCACACCCACAAAGGCACCTCCTTCCCCCAAGAAGTTCTGTGACTATCCGGACTGTCCTCTGACTGGTGAGCCATACTATATTCCCACGGAATGGCCTGATCTGTCTCAGATCTGGTCTCCTTGGCCAACTCTGTGCAGGTGTCAGGACCCAGAGGTGAGCAACTACCTGCTTTCTCAGGAATGACCCCTCTTTAGAGCTTTCCTGACATTTGGCCATGCTCACATTAGTAGGTACCAAGAAAGACTGACACTGTCCTTGGTAAATCCAAACAAGTGAGACCACTGGGACTGGGACTGGGACTGGCTCTGGGTGCCTGGCTTCATGAATCCCAAGTTCAGAGATTTCCATCACCAAGGAAGTGAGGTGAGGTCACTTCCTTTAGGAACTGAATGAGGTCACTGCCTTGGCAACCACTTTGTCCTACCAGTGGCTTCCAAGTGTCACATGAGAAGGAGGCTGCCCCTACTTCCTGTGACACTTTCACAATTTAGAATGGTATACAACCATAGGCACCCAGAAACAGCTACCCACACAGGCCTGGTTTGGTCCATCTTCTCTAAATTAAGATGTGAGAGGCTGATTCAGACAGAACCCTTCATCCTGAACAGGTTGTTTGCCATTGAACATGACTTTTGTTCTCTCAGGTCCTTCATAGCTGCCTACATCTTCTTCAGTGAACATTTCTGCATGGAACTTTGAGGTTCTCAGCAGGTGGAAGATCCCCTACTTTCCTGTATTGTAAGACCAACTCTGTCCCTCCTCTCTGTAAATTTAGAATGAGGGAACAGTGTATGGTTAGGGTCAATAACATATTTGACTTGTGTTAGGAATCATTCTGCTGGATGAATAATGGTATTGGGAACCTGCAAAATTTATAAGAATATATATTTGAAATATAAGTATGAAAACATAAATCTAGTTACAATTTGAAGCCAGAAAGGGCATTGGGCCCTTCTTTGGGATATTTAGCTTTGAATTACATTCTGCATTTTAGTCTCAGATAAATCTATACACAATGGAATAAAACCTTGCAACTCAGATGCCTGAATGTCGAAGAGAACATCCAGTCAAAAATGGATAGTCGGTAGGATTTGGAAGATAGTACGTTTAGGAAGAAGAGTGAGTCTTCGAGTTGGACCAATAGTTTTTTAGCAATAGGGTTTCGTTTAGAGAGTGAATGTAAATGTCAGCACATGTGAAGAGTCAGTCACAATGATGAACTGGGGAAAATATGTAGGAAAGCAGGTCTCAATAGAGATATTAGGAAATCAGACAAATTATAAAATGCGTGATAGGATTAGACATTTTCAACAGGGTTGAGGTTGAATATATAATCATAGGAAGAAACAAATATATAGTCCCCAACAATATTGACACTTGGGAGAATTAGGCATCCTGGACAAGGATGTTTTTAGTAATGTATACTCACTTTCAATTTAGGGTTTGGTACAATCATAAGTGTGACCTTTGCATTTTTGTCCAGAATATTACTGTGATAAAATGTATATGTAGATCAGGTGACATGAGTATTTCTTCCACCATTATGGGAAGCAATATTTTTAAAACCCATAAATTAGTATTGGGTATACAAATAGGTGTACCCTGTGTCAATGAATATAGAGATGATGCATGAATAGATCGTACTGTGAATAAATAATATAACTGGATCCAACTTTAGAAATTGGAATTAGAATAAATTGATATCTGAAAATATACAGGAAATCTTATATTGATATTGGTATACATACATTCATTACAACCAATTATAAGTCTAATGGTAATATTAGGGTTACGGTTTATCATGAAGAGGGTGTGTGAGTTTTCCTTCAAAAGTGATTATGGAAATCGAAAATAATGTGTTTGTTAAGAAGTCTCATGAAACGACCAGTCGAAAAACCTGGAGGACTACATGTGTTCGGAAGCAGGAAGTGATTGAAAGTGAAACAAATGTCTTTAATTTTGAAATTTTGGGTGAAAAATTTATCCATGGATGTGCATAAACTGAAGAAATAGTACTGTACCAGTTTTAAATAAAAATGAACGTCAAAATACACATCATGTCCCATAGGAATCTCCTTGCATTGATGTTAAACTTGGTAAGTTACTGTAGAAATATTAGGATTTGTATGCACCTTTCACTGAAGTTTGTTTTCAGTACTATGAAACAAATAAGTATTTAAGGTGGATGAATATTTCTGAGAATAATCTTGTGCAAAGTTGATTACAAATCCACATACATGAATATGAATGTATTTAGGGAGTGAATAATAAGACACATATATTTCATATTGTGAAAAATCTGGAGAGTATATATATATATACAAAACACACACAGACATTATAAAGTGGCAATATATATGCCAATCGAAATACATGGTGAAATATATATCATCCATAGATCCCAAAATATTAATTTTAATGAACATGGATTTATGAATAATGTTGTTCAACTAGGAAGGTCACCCATAGGTTGAATTTTAAGATCCAACAGCATTTAGCAGGAGTGATCTCTTCTCATAATTTGTATCTGCCAAGTCAGCCACCTCACAAGAATGTATATGTGATACCAGGTAGGATTCTATATGTGCATATAAAAATACATGTGCTGAATAGGCTACAGAGAAAGGGATACAGGAATTCACATATTCATTAACTTTAAAAACACATGGAGAACTATTTCAATTAAAAATTAACTAGATTTATAACACCTAACCTACATAATGCAAACGGCAAGTCCAACTATACACCATGCCTCTTCTGAACTGCTTGTATTTCTATTCTGTTTGAGTTATTTTTCTCCATCATATTAGGAATAGTAGTCAGAGTCTAGTAGGGTATAGTTTCGTGTCAGGGATTCAGTATTTTGAATGGAAAATTGGAAAATGAATCCAATGTGTATGCAAATATGTGCTACACAAAAATCTTCCCACTTTCATCCACAACAATGCCTTGACATTACCTTTGCCACAAGTAAGACACAATTAGAGGAGAAGAGTTAGAAAATACGTGAATACATATCTGGAATGGAATACGCTCAGGATTTCCCAACCTTGGAGGTGATAGAGCAGTTTCCATAAGTAAGGGACATGGTAAACACTCCACAAACGTGGAGCTCTGCTGGCCTAAATACTTCTTGAGAAACTGCCTCTGAGGTTGGGCACTTGAAATATATGTTGTTGTCAGGAGCTTTAGCTTCCTTTATAGTGAGCCCATCAAAGCTGGGTCTGCATATATGTGACCTGGAGGACATGGTTTCTTATTTTCCAATGAACCTGAGGCAGCAGTGCTGAATTCTCTCTTTGTAGGTAAACTGTGGCCACTGGGGGCTAAGTGTAACCCTGTGTGGACTGTGAAGCCATTTGGTCCTCTTCCACTTTCTGTTGTGGTTCTTGCTGCTACACTGGGACTTTGGTATTTGCTTCACGAAATACAACAATTTCAACTGGGACACAGTGCTGGAGAGAGTTCTGTCACTGTGGTGGGTCACGGTCTGCAGGAGAATGCACCAACCAGGCTTCTTTCCAACATAGCTTGCACCATTGACCATGTCAACCTGATTCTGAAAATTGCCCTGAAACCTCTCCATATATCAAAATGCCTTTACAAATAAGGGTCTGCTGGCTGCACCATGTCCTTCACAAGCCATTTGGTAGCCAATGACCAAACCACATGGACGTACCACAGATGTTTTATCACACACCTGCACACCTGCCCACCGCTGCTCTAGGCCCACTACTCAGCAGGCTCCAACTTACTGGCATCTTTTTTCTACATTATTTTTATAAAACCCAGTCAATCAAGGCACCCTCTAGTATACTCATGATCAGCAACAGGACACCCAAAGATTCTCCAGTTCCACCTGGTCATGGGATTTTCAAAAATTTCATGGTATTTATCTAGCCATTTTTCAAGGATGAAGTGGGAGGCACTGCGGGTTTCAAGAACCACTAAATGTTGAGGAAGCTCATTTCAATGAAACTCTGGAGAACTCTCATAGGCAAGGCTTCCCAAAGAGTGGCCAAAAGGTCAAATATAGCCAGGCCCATTGAGGTATACGTTGTGAGTTCCATGTGTGTTTTGACTCTCAACTATGGCTACCAAGTCTTTAAGAATAAAATCATGGGATATCTTGGCTGATATTCCCAGTGCTCTGTGGAAAGCCACCCTGGGCCTTGATCTCAGTTTATAAGAGCGACTCTCATGCGTGGCCTCCTAAAATTTCAACACAATTCATGCAATACTTCTCTGAGGTCAGTTCCAGAACTCAGTCTCTAAGGGGATTCACACCAGACTTCAAGCCCAGGTGGACCCTGTCATCTCTTCCAACCGTCACACAAATGACCACAATTAATACCAAAACAATCCCACATTGCCCTCCTCTTCTTCCATAAAGGCACTCATCATAACATCTGGCTGGAGGTTTCCATGAGGGGCACAGCCCAAGACAGTGTTCAAAATAAGCTCCCTTGGCCCTCATTTGCCTAAAGTCAGGGTGGCTTGGACACCCTTCTTGTGCACCAGGAGTGATCTGTAAGGGTAAAAGAAATTGAAATTAAAGTGTAAAAGTTAAAGTGTAAAAGACCGGGTGTTGTAAAGTTTTTAAGCAGCAAGGCTTGAGTTAAAATGTAAAGGACCAGGTATTGTTAAGTTCCTATGCTACACGCAAAACCTGAAATTCCTGTAGCTTGTAGGACAATTCCCGGACTACCCAGTAAATATTCCCCCTGACCGCCTGGTTTTTTAATAACCTAGGACCCTGTGAGGCCTGGCACATAGGCATTGCAGGGCCTAAACCAATCATTTTGAATGTGTACCCCGCTTTAGAACTGACCTATCATTCCAGCCTTACACGTTCCCACCAATAAATGAACTAATCGTGTTTAGGAATTGTTGTTTGATTTTCCCGTGGTGTATGATGATTTCTTAAAGGAGACTGTAATATATGTAAAGTCCCGCCCTGCCCCAAAAGTGTACTTAATCACTGCTCAACCCCTGCTCGGGGCTCTGGGATGCTCTCCCATCTTGAGTGAGCACGTAGCCCCAGCATGCTGGATTGGATCCTCAATAAACGCCTTTTACTGTTGCATGAGCCGCAGTTTCTTGATGGTCTCTTCCTCCAACATTCGCCGGAACCTTACATTTGGTGCATTGGCCGGGAATCACGCAGCGCAGGACAAGGAGACCTCAACGAACCTTTCTGGGGGTAAGTAAGGCACCTCTTTCCTTCAAAAATGATTATGGAAATCGAAAATAATGTGTTTGGAAAGAATCTCATGAAAAGAACAGTCAAGAAACATGGAGGAATACATATGTTCTGAAGCAGGAAGTAATTGAAAGTGAACCAAATGCCTACAGATTTGTGAACTTGTGGATGAAAAGTTATATCCTATGGTATCCATCAACTGAAGAAATAGTAATGTACCACTGTTGAATAAAAATGAACTTCAAAATACACATCATGTCCCATAGGATTATACTTGCATTAATGTTAAACTGGGTCAGTTACCATGCAAATATTAGGATTTGTAAGCACAATTCACCGAAGTTTGTTTTCAGTACTGGAAAATAAATATGTATTTTATGTGGATGAATTTTTCTGAGAATAATCTTGTGCAAATTTGATTACAAATCCACATACATGAATATGAATGTATTTAGGGAGTGAATAATAAGACACATATATTTAATATTGTGAAAAATCTGGAGAGTATATATATATATATATATATATATATATATATATATATATATATATATAAAGATAAAAACACAGACATTAAAATGTAGCAATATATATGCCAATCAAAATTCATCATGAAATATATATCATCCTCATATCCAAAAATATTCTTTTTACTGAGCATGGATTTATGTATAATGTTGTTCATCTAGGAAATTCACCAATTTGTTGAATTTTCAGTTTCATCAGTATTTAGGGGGAGTGATCTCTTTTCACAATTTGTATCATCCAAAAACAGTGAGCTCACAAGAATGTATGTGTGATACCAGGTAGGATTCTAAATATGCATAATAAAATACATGAGATGAATAGGCTACAGAGAAAAGGAGACAGAAATTTACATATGTGTTAACTTTAAAAACTCATGGAGAAGTACTACAATGAAAAGTTGACTAGATTTATAACACATACACTTGATAAAGCAGAAGGCAAGTCCTAGTATACACCATGCCACCTATGAATGGCCTGTATTTCTATTCTGTTAGGTTTCTTTTTCTCCATCATATTAGGATTAGTAGTCAGAGTCTAGTAGGGTATGGGTTAGTGTCAGGGATTCAGTATTTCAAATGGAAAATAGGAAAATGAATCTAATGTGTATGCGAATATTTGTTAGACAAAAATCTTCCTACTGTCATCCAAAAAAATGCCTTGATAGTTCCTTCACCACAAGTAATACACAATTAGTGGAGAAGAGTTTGAAAATCTGTGAATATATATCTGGAAAAGAAAATGCTCAGGAGTTCACAACCTTGGAGGTGGTAGAGGAATTTCCAAAAGTAAGGTAAAGGGTAAACACTTCACAAACATGGAGCTCTGGTGGCCTAATTAATTTCTGAGAAACTGCCTCTGAGTTTGGGCCCTTGAAATGTTTGTTGTTGTCAGGAGCTTTCGCTTCCTTTGTAGTGAGACCATCAAAGCTGCGTCAGCATCTATGTGACCTGGATGACATGGTTCCTTATTTGCAATAGAACATGAGGCAGAAGTTCTGAATTCTCTCTTTGTAGGTAAACTGAGGCCACTGGGGTCTAAGTGTCTAACCATGTGGTCTGTGAAGCCATTTGGTCATACTTCACTTTTCGTGGTGTTTCTTACTGCTGCACTGGGAGTTTGGTATTGGCTTCACAAAATACAAAAAGAAAAACTGGGACACAGTGCTATAGAGAGTACTCTCACGTGTAGTGGGTGAGGGTCTGCAGGAGAATGCACCAACCAGGCTTCTATCCCCAAAAGCTTGCACCCATGTCCATATCAACCTGATTCTGAATATTGCCCTGAAACCTCTCCATATAATAAGGTCCCTTAACTTGTATGGTTCTGCTGGCTGCACCATATCAGTCACAAGGCATTTGGAAGCCAATGGCAGATCCACATGGCCCCACGACAGATGTTTTATCATACACCTGCCCACCACTGCTCTAGGCCAACTAGTCAGCAGGCCTCAACATTCTGGCATCTCTGTTCTCACCGTTTTCATGAAACCCAGTCAATCAATGCAATGTCTGGTACACTCGTGATCAGCAATAGACATCCAAAGGTTCTCCAGTGCCACCTGTTCATAAGAATTTA